>NW_025317603.1:0-50045 GCF_018873765.1 Telopea speciosissima
TTCGGCATATGTACATTTTCGATTTAAACCTGACATGGTGGGTTGTTTGGGGTTATTTGGGGGCATTTGTGTACCTTTTTTGGGTTGGTATTTACAAAAAAGTTTCCTTATCTCTTATTAGATGTGAGGAGGAGATGTTGAGGATCGTGACGTTCGAATCGATACCCATTTTGGCGTATGTTCATTTTCAGTTTAAACCAGATCGGGTGGGTTGTTTGCGGTTATTTGGGGGCATTTCTGTACCTTTTTTGGTTTGGTATTTTTTAAAAACTGTCCTTATCTCTTATAGACTTGTGGATGTAATGTTGAGGGTCGTGACCTTCGAATCGATACCTTTTTTTTTTTTTTTTGATTGGTAAGTATGATTGTATTCGGCACATGTACATTTTGGGTTTAAACCTGACATGGTGGGTTGTTTGGGGTTATTTGGGGGCATTTCTGTACCTTTTTTGGTTTGGTATTTTCTACAAACTATCCTATCTGTTATTAGACGTGTGGATGCGATGTTGAGGGTCGTGGCCTTCTAATTGATACCTATTATGGCATATGTTCATTTTTGTTTTAGCCAGACTGGGTGGGTCAGTTGGGGTTGTTTGGGGGCATTTCTGTACTTTTTTGGGTTTGGGATTTTTTAACAAATGTCCTGATCTCTTATTAGACGTGTGGATGCAAGGTTGAGGGTCGTGACCTTCGAATCGATACCTATTTCGGCATATGTACATTTTTTATTTAAACCTGACATGGTGGGTTGTTTGGGGTTATTTGGAGGCATTTCTGTACCTTTTTTGGTTTGGTATTTTCTAAAAAGTGTCCTTATCTCTTATTAGACGTGGGGAGGAGATGTTGAGGATCCTGACATTCGAATCGATACCCATTTTGGCATATGTTCATTTTCAGTTTAAACCTGACCAGGTGGGTTGTTTGAGGTTATTTGGGGGCATTTCTGTACCTTTTGGGGTTTGGTATTTTTAAAAAACTGTCCTTATCACTTATTAGAAGTGTGGATGCGATGTTGAGGGTCGTGACCTTCGAATCGATACCTATTTCGGCATATGTTGATTTTCAGTTTAAACTAGCCCGGGTGGGTCGTTCGGGGTTATTTGGGGGCATTTCTGTACTTTTTTGGGTTTGGTATTTTTTAAAAACTGTCCTTATCTCTTACTAGATGTGTGGATGCAATGTTGTGGGTTGTGACCTTCGAATCGATACCTATTTTGGCATATGTTCATTTTCTATTTAAACCAGACCGGGTGGGTCGTTTGGGGTTATTTGGGGGCATTTCTATACTTTTTTGGGTCTGGTTTTTTTAAAAAGTGTCTTTATCTCTTAGTAGACGTGTAGATACGATGTTGAGGGTCATGCCTTCGAATCGATACCTATTTCGACATATGTTCATTTTCGGTTTAAACCAGTTCGGGTGGGTCGTTTGGGGTTATTTGGGGCTTTTCTATACTTTTTTGGGTTTGGTATTTTCTAAAAAGTGTTTTTATCTCTTATTAGATGTGTTGATGCGATGTTGAGGGTCGTGACCTTCGAATCGATATTGATTTTCACATATGTTCATTTTTGGTTAAACCAGACCGGGTCGGTTGTTCGGGGTTATTTCGGGACATTTCTAAACTTTTTTGGGTTTGGTATCTCTAAAAAGTGTCCTTATCTATTATTAGACGTGATGATGCGGTCCTAAGGATCGTGACCTTCGAATCGATACCTATTTCGGCATATGTTCATTTTCGATTCCAACCTGACACGGTGGGTTGTTTGGGGTTATTTGGGGGCATTTCTGAACTTTTTTGGTTGGGTATTTTCTAAAAGGTGTCCTTATCTCTTATTAGACGTGTGGATACGATGTTGAGTGTCCTGACCATCGAATCGATACCTATTTTGACGTATGTTCATTTACGTTTTAAAGCAGACCGGTTAGGTTGTTTGGGGTTATTTGGGGGCATTTCTGTACTTTTTTGGGTTCGGCATTTCCAAAAAAGTGTCTTTATCCCTTATTAGATGAGTAGATGCGATGTTGAGGGTCGTGACCTTCAAATCGACACCTATTTTGGCACATGTTCATTTTCAGTTTAAACCAAACAGGGTGGGCCGTTTGGGGTTATTTGGGAGCATTTTTGTACTTTTTTTGTTTGGTATTTTCTAAAGAGTGAGATTATCTCATATTAGACGTGTGAAGGAGATGTTGAGGGTCATGACCTTCGAATCGATACCTACTTCGGCATATGTTCATTTTCAGTTTAAACCAGATCAGGTGGGTCATTTAGGGTTATTTGGGGGCATTTCTATACTTTTTTGGGTTTGGTATTTTCTAAAAACTGTCCTTATCCCTTATTAGACGTGTGGATACGATGTTGCAGGTCGTGACCTTCTAATCGATACCTATTTTGGCAAATGTTTATTTTTTGTTTAAACCAGACTGGGTGGGTCGTTTGGGGTTATTTGGGGGCATTTCTGCACTTGTTTGGGTTTGGTATTTTCTAAAAACTATCCTTATCACTTATTAGACGTGTAGATACGATGTTGAGGGTCGTGACCATCGAATCGATACCTATTTCGGCATATGTTCATTTTTAGTTTAAACCTGACATGGTGGGTTGTTTGGGGTTATTTTGGGGCATTTTCATACTTTTTGGGGATTGGTATTTTCTAAAAAGTGGCATTATCTCTTATTTGACGTGTGGAGGAGATGTTGAATGTCGTGACCTTCGAATCGAAACCTATTTCGGCTTATGTTCATTTTCGGTTTAAACCAGATCGGGTGGGTCGTTTGGGGTTATTTGGGGTCATTTCTGTACTTTTTTTGTTTGGTATTTTCTAAAAAGTGTAATTATCTCTTATTAGCGTGTGGAGGAGATGTTGAGGGTCGTGACATTCGAATCGATACCTATTTCGGCATATGTTCATTTTCAGTTTAAACTTGACCGGGTGGGTCGTTTGGGGTTATTTGGGGGCATATTTCTGTACTTTTTTTGGTTTGGTATTTTCTAAAAACTGTCCTTTATCTCTTATTAGACGTGTGGATGCCATGTTGCAGGTCGTGACCTTCTAATAGATACCTATTTCGTATGTACATTTTCGATTTAAACAAGATCGGGTGGATCGTTCGGGGTTATTTGGGGGCATTTCTGTACTTTTTTGGGTTTGGGTTTTTCTAAAAAGTGTCCTTATCTCTTATTAGACGTGTGGATGCAATGTTGAGGGTCGTCACCTTCGAATCGATACCTATTTCGGCATATGTACATTTTCGATTTAAACCTGACATGGTAGGTTGTTTGGGTTTATTTGGGGGCATTTCTATACTTTTTTTGGTTTGGTATTTTCTAAAAAGTGTCTTTATCTCTTATTAGACGCGTGGATGCGATGTTGTAGGGTGTGACCTTCTAATCGATACCTATTTCAGCGTATGTTCATTTTCTATTTAAACCAGACTGGGTGAGTTGTTTGGGCATATTTGGAGGCATTTCTGTACATTTTTGGGTTTGGTATTTTTTAAAATTGTCCTTATCTCTTATTAGATGTGAGGATGCGATGTTGAGGGTCGTGACCTTCGAATCGATACCTATTTTGGCATGTGTTCATTTTTTGTTTACACCGGACCGGGTGGGTCGTTTGGGGTTGTTTGGGGGCATTTTGGTACTTTTTTGGGTTTGGTATTTTCTAAAAAGTGTCCTTATCCCTTATTAGACGTGTGGAGGAGATGTTGAGGGTCGTGACCTTCGAATCGATATCGATTTTGGCATATGTTCATTTTCAGTTTAAACCAGACCGGGTGGGTCGTTTGAGGTTATTTGGGGGCATTTCTGCACTTTTTTGGGTTAGGTATTTTTTAAAAACTGTCCTTATCTGTTATTAGACGTGTGGATGCGATGTTGAGGGTCGTGACCTTCGAATCGATACCTATTTCGACATATGTTCATTTTCGGTATAAACCAGAATGGTGTGTAGTTTGGGGTTATTTGGGGGCATTTCTGCACTTGTTTGGGTTTGGTATTTTCTAAAAATTATCCTTATCTCTTGTTGGACGTGTAGATGCGATGTTGAGGGTCGTGACCATCGAATCGATACCTATTTCGGCATATGTTCATTTTCGGTTTAAACGTGACATGGTGGGTTGTTTGGGGGCATTTTCGTACTTTTTGGGGTTTGGTATTTTCTAAAAAGTGGCATTATCTCTTATTTGACGTGTGGAGGAGATGTTGAATGTCGTGACCTTCGAATCGAAACCTATTTCGGCTTATGTTCAATTTCGGTTTAAACCAGACCGGGTGGGTCGTTTGGGTTATTTGGGGCCATTTTTGTACTTTTTTTGTTTGGTATTTTCTAAAAAGTGTCATTATCTCTTATTAGACGTGTGGAGGAGATGTTGAGGGTTGTGACCATCGAATCGATACCTATTTTGGCATATGTTCATTTTCAGTTCAAACCAGACTGGGTTGGTCGTTTGTGGTTATTTGGGGGCATTTCTGTACTTTTTTCGGGTTGGGATTTTCTAAAAAGTGTCCTTATCCCTTATTAGACGTGTGGATGCGATGTTGAGGTCGTGACCTTCGAATCGATACCTATTTCAATATATGTTCATTTTCGGTTTAAACCAGACATGGTGGGTTGTTTGGGGTTATTTGGGGGCATTTTTGTACTTTTATTGGTTTGGTATTTTCTAAAAAGTGTCATTATCTCTTATTAGACATGTGGAGGAGATGTTGAGGGTCGTGACCTTCGAATCGATACCCATTTCGGCATATGTTCATTTTCCGTTTAAACCAGATCGGGTGGGTCGCTTGGGGTTATTTGCGGGCATTTCTGTACTTTTTTGGTTTGGGATTATCTAAAAATTGTCCTTATCTCTTATTAGACGTGTGGATGCAATGTTGAGGGTCGTGACCTTTGAATCGATAGCTATTTTGACATATGTTCATTTTCATTTTAAACCAGACCGGTTGGGTCGTTTGGGGTTATTTGGTGGCATTTCTGTACTTTTTTGGGTTTGGTATTTTCTAAAAAGTGTCTTTATCTCTTATTAGACGTCTAGATGCGATGTTGTGGGTCGTGACCTTCGAATCAATACCTATTTGGGCATATGTTCATTTTCGGTTTAAACTTAACATGGTGGGTTGTTTGGGGTTATTTGGGGGCATTTCCGTACTTTTTTGGATTTGGTATTTTCTAAAAAGTGTCTTTTTTTTTTTTTTTTTTTTTCGATAAGTAAGAAGATTGTATTAGAAAAGGAGGAAAAACTACAAAAGAAGGCATTCTCTAAGAACCCGACAAGGGGAAGAGAACCCAAAGCACGATCGGACAGGCCCCATCAAACAAGAACCGAGCCAAAAAGGCTACGGCCTGTAATAAGTGACAAAATCTGAGTCCTGTTTAAGGTAGTGAATAAGGGCAGGGGGGAAATCTCCAGGATCCCAAACTACCCCATATGAGTCGCAAGGGACTGCAGCCATAAAATCTGCTGGTCGATTTTGTTCTCTCCAAACATGGGTGAATTCTTTCATTCTCAAATCATTTGCCAAAGCAAGGATTCTACTCTTGAGAGGTTGTACTTTCCAAGGTCCTACAACCTTGCCAGAAATAGTGTCAATCGCCAACTTGGAATCAGATCTGATAGAAACATCAAGGATTCCTCTCTCTATGCAAAGGGAGATGCCTCTATGTATAGCAGCCAGCTCCATGGAGAGAATGCAAAGTTCCAGCCCTTGGTTAGCAAATGCAGCTACAGGTTGTCCAATCGCATTACGAATCACTCCTCCAAAAGCAGCTCTACCATCGGACAGCAAACCATCACAGTGAAGGGACCACAAATTGTTAGGAGGTAAGAACCACGAGCATGGTCTCGGCATCCTAATAGCCCAATGAACTTGCAAGTTCCAGGCCGAAGCAATGTGGGAATTAGCAGGACTAGGATCCCAACTCAAAGAACTAGATGTGACTACAGTCCTAACATCCCCCTTGATAGCTTCCACAATCTGATCCTTAGATCTAGCCTTTTGCCGAAAAATTCTGAAATTTCTTTCAAACCAAATATGCTTGATAGTGGCACAAAATGCAAGCTTTAAAACCACACCTAAGCTCCCCGCTCTTCCTACCGCATAACGAACCCAAATGGCAGCATCAAATATGTTCATGGGAGCCTGTCCATGAAGAGAACACATACCAAAGATCCTCCTCCAAATATCAATGGAAAAAGGGCAAGCAAAGAAAATATGGTTTCTGCTCTCAATACCAGCCCAACAAAACTCACAACTATGTTGAACCGGGATCCCCCTGTGAAGAAAATTATCCCTAGTGGGGAGAGCATCGACCAGACACCTCTAAGAAGCAAAAGAGTGGGACTTAATGCTGCCTTCAAACCAAACTGCTTCACTCCAATCCACGGGGTTGGCCTTCACACGGGTGGCATTCCAAGCCGATTTGGTTGAAAAGATACTGCCGGATTGCGAGTCCATATTACCAAATCCGGGTTGTCACCATGCAACTTATCAATGGAGGAGGGCTCTCCACACATCAATAAGGTCAAAAAGAGGTTGAAGGGCCAGGCAGCCAGTCTCCATCCCGAACAATTTCCTTGACAAGTGCATGATGGGCTGCAAGCGCATAAGATCCCGCATCATAGCAAATCCTACTACCAAACCTATTAAAAAGGACTCCCTCTGGGTGCCACTTATCGAGCCAAAGTTTGGTGGATCTACCATTGCCAATGAAGGTATTAATTAAAGGCAAAGCCTTATCTCTATATTTCAAAACTTTCCTCCAAACCCAAGAGCAATTTTGCAACACTTTGATTGTCCAAAGCGATTCTTGCTTGAGGTACCTCTGCTGGACCCAATGCACCCAAAGTCGGTTTTGCTTGGAGGCAATCCACCGATTTGCTTCATAATACCAGCCACATTCATCTCCTTAACCCGCTTAAGCCCAAGACCTCCTTCAGTTTTAGGCTTGCAGGCGGCATCCCAAGAAATGAAGTGCATTTTCCTTTCAAGCGAGGGCCGACCAAAGGAAATTAGAAAACATGGACTCAATCGTGAGATAAGGTTACTGGCAGCCCAAAAATACCAGCCCGAGTAAATGTAGCATCCTTGGAGCACGAAGAGATAAGTTGGAGGCATGACATAAGATAAAAACCTGGCTTTCCATCCTTCCAATTTCCTTCTAACCAAATCTAAAATAGGACCGCAATCTTTCAAGGATAGCCTGCCAGAGACAAGAGGGACGCCGAGGTACCGATAGGGAGAGTGGTCGCAGAGAAACCCGTTAATTCCAAAAGTTCCATACTACTAGTTTGGGTTAGGCCCCCTACAATAATAGAGGACTTAGATCTATTGAGATGCAGCCCTGAAAGACTTGCAAACTCGTCAAGACCCCCAAACTAGCCAAAACAGTTCGCGATTGGCCTTCACAAAGATCATTAGGTCATCCGCAAATATAAGGTGAGAAAGATGTAGAGCTTTACATCTAGGCAGCAATTTGATTTGACCATCTACTTCCAGCCTTCGTATAATTCCTGAAAAAGCTTCCATGGCAATAGTGAACAAATAAGGAGAGAGCGGGTCACCTTGCCTGATACCTCTATCTCCCTTGAAGTAACCTGTGGGGCTGCCATTAATGAGAACGGAGAACATGGGTGTGGTAACACAAGCCTTAACCCATCCAAGGAATTTCCTGTGAAGCCCATTCTTTCCATCACTCCAAATAGAAAGTTCCTGCTCAAGGAGTCATAGGCTTTATGGAGATCAACCTTCAACACCACGAGTGGGGTTGGCTGCTTCTGCTCAATTCCTCTCACAATATCATGGCAAACAAGAATATTATCAACTATAGATCTTCCTTTGATAAAGGCTGATTGATTGAAAGCTGATCACCTCGCCGATAACCTTCTGAGTCTATTAGAGATGATCTTAGAAATGATCTTATAAAGCAAATTGCAAAGGGCAATGGGTCTATAGCCCGCAAAGGAGGAAACATCTCGGATTTAGGGATCGAGAGAAATAAAGGTAGCATTAAGAATAGGGCATAAGGGAGTTCTCAAAAAACCAATTAATAGCCTTGATAAGGTCCTCCTTAATAATCTCCCAGGTTGTTTTGTAAAATCTAGCCCCGAAACCATCAGGCCCTGGGGCCTTAGAATCTTTCATAGCAAAGACCACACCCTTGATCTCCTCTCTACTAATCTCCCTTTCCAATTCCAATATCTGAATTTCAGAAATAGCACCCGAAAGGTGGATAGAATTTGGGCAGGTTCCCTCATCAATTGAATCAGTCCCAAATAAATTACAATAAAACTTTACAGCCTCTTCTTTAATCCTTTTTGGTTCTTCAACCACCACTCCATTCGATCAACAATCTCCGAATATGCTTTCTATTGAATCTGCTGCGCATGGACTTATGAAAAAAACTGTTATTTCCGTCACCTAGTTGGAGCCACTTCACCCTAGATTTCTCCTTTAGGACCCTCTCCTCCATTTGCAAAGCACTCCAGAGCTTGCCCTTGGCCTCTCTCTCTAGGATAATTAGAGAATCATCCATCGGATTCAAAGATATATCAGCCTGAATTCTGGAAAGTTCCTCCTCAGCCACCTTGACAGAATGAAAAACATCCCCAAAATCGTCCTTATTCCACCTCTTCAGCTCAAGCTTAACATTCCTTAACTTTGCAGCGAAGCAAAGAAGAGGATTGGACTGTGGCTTTATAGGGAAAGCCCAGCCTTTCTTAACCACTTCAAAGTAATCTCCATGAGTAGTCCAGGCATCGAAAAATTTGAAAGGCTTTGGACCTGAATTGAAATTGTCCAACAGCTTAAGGATAATCGGACTATGGTCAGAGATACTAGGGCATAGGAAATTCGCCTCAGAAAAACTTAGTTTATCCAGCCAATGGCTATTAACTAAGACCCGATCAAGTTTACAACAAATTCTGCTGCTGCCTTTTTGCTTATTACTCCAAGTAAACATTTCTCCTTTCCACTTCAAATCAGCTAGGCCCGAATTGAAAATACAAGCGTTAAAGTCCTCTACAGCCCCATGAAGAATGGCCTCCCCTCCAAGCTTCTCATTCTGATGCCGAACAATATTAAAATCCCCCATTACAGCCCAGGGGTCGATCATACCAGCAGCAATTTCCTCTATGTCTTTCCACAGCTCAAGCCTCCCCTCAAGAGTATTAAAAGCATAAACAGCGGTGCAGTGGCAGGCCAAAGAAGAACCAAGAATTCCAACTTTCAAATGAATAAATTGAGGTTTAGATTTAATGATCTCAACCTTTAAACTCTCCTCATCCCAACCAATCCAAATTCTGGTATGGTGTTCTGGACTACAGTTATGAGTGAATTTCCATCCCCTTTTAAGGTTTTGAAAAGTAGTATTAACATTATTCTCCTTAACTTTTGTCTCCAAAAGAATAGCCAACTTATACTCCTTGGCAGAAGCATTCTTTTAACACTTCTTTGTTTTTCGGGGCATTCAGCCCTCTCACATTCCAGCATAGACTATTCATTAGGAGCGATTAGAAGGAGGGGTTGGAGCCAGCTTCTTACCCCCAAAGCCAATCCAATCTCAGTCCCCTTCACGGCCAGAACTAGCATTGGAAGTGATTTCAATACGCTGAGGCTTGAAAGAAGCCAAAAATCTTCTCCTTCCCTGCTCCCTTAGTCCTCTCCCCTCTTTATCTGAATTTAAAACAATGGGGATAGTGGGGTTGGACATACCTTCAAATGTGGGGTCTTTCAAAGATAAGCTAGCCGAATCCTTTCTTCCTTTGGTGGAGAGGCTGGCAGTTTTGGAAATCAAATCTGGCCGGGCAACTTCTTTAGCTCCTTCTTCAATGACATCACCATCCAACGTGGCCCCCTCATCAAGAATCTTCAAAAGAGAATCCCTAATAGAGCTCCCCCAATCAGCATTGCTTACCAAAACTGAAGTGGAAGAATTATTACCTTCCATAAGTGCCCCACTCTCCTTCTCTCCACCCTCACCAATTCTCTCCTTCATGGTCAACGCATGGGCTTTAGTAGGAGAAGACCCAGCTGTCACATTCATCCCATTTGAATTTTCCAAAATCTCCACACCATCCAAGCCAGCTATACCTTTTCTTCCAAGATTCTCCCCATCGTGCGTAATTAAAGAATCCCTTGGATTACGCCCATCATCCACTCATCTCCTAATAAGATATTGCAAGAATCAACATCCAACATTAGCTCCTTTGGATCATAGGCAACTTCCTCCGTTAGATCTTCAGCAAAGCAAATGCATTGACATGAACAACTTCCTTCCCCTTACCAATTTGCAATCTTGGTTGGAGAATTAGGAAGATTTCTAGAACATGATTTGGAAATCCCCATAGATTTCGTGATCCCATCAGATTCCGTGATCCTAGCAAATCTTTCACCCAAGTTGGCATCTCCATTTGAATTTTGAATCTCAGCCCCATCACCACCGTGCATGGCACGAGCACCACCACCACGTCCGCTCCGGCCCACGAGAAGGACCAGCACCACCTTTCACCCTCCACTCTTTTATTTGTTACCCATACGTGTAGCTTGATTAGCACCACATTGACTAGTGGCATGGCCAAAAATCATGCAGCTATTGCAGCGTGGAGGGCACCATTCATACTTCACTTTTTGAAAGAACACCAACCCTTCATCATCATGGACAGCCACTTGCTCCGGGACATCATGGGTAGCCTCAATTTCCACACATAAGCGGGCATAGGAGAGCCTTTCCTTAGTCATTGTCATTTTGTCAGTGGCTATCGGTTTGCCGATAACACTAGCAATCGAACTCAAAGCCTCCACATTCCAGTGAAAAGGAAGGTTGGGAAAGTAATCCGAGATAGGAATGGAGTTTAATTCAACCTTTTCAAGCTTCATTCCTGGTTTCCAAGGCCGGAGGATCAACGGTCTTCGCTGCACAGTCCATGGTCCTCCTTCTAGCACTTTAACTTTATCTTCCTCCAAATTGAAACGAAAAACAAAGAATCCACTCTCTAAAAGATTAACATCCACATGCCCAGAAATACTCCATTGTTTTAGCAGCACTTCTTTAACATAAGTAAAACTTGGCCTACGGCCAATGAAATGCCCAAGAAGAGTGTTCTTCCATTTAGATAATTCTGCCTTAAGCATGGCTGAAGAACATTGTGCAACACGCATACCATCAATACAAACAGGCTCAATGAAACTTAACTCCAAACCTTCACTATTAAGGGAGCTTGAAGAAGATTGAAAGAATGAATTCCATGACACCCCCTTCCGAACAGCTTCTCCATGTATATCCATTCCCGATCCTGCCACCAAAACACCACCACCACCCGAGGAGGATCCCCCACCTGCAGCAACTTCTCTCAGCCTTGATCCACCACCAAGATCACCCCCTGCCGACTTAGAACCGCCATCCACCGAGCCCCTAGCTTCCCCCTCTCCCGGAATGGGTGACCCTGTCTTTATCTCTTATTAGACATGTAGATGCGATGTTGAGGGTTGTGACCATCGAATCAATACCTATTTGGGCATATGTTCATTTTTGGTTTAAACCTGAAATGGTGGGTTGTTTGGGGTTATTTGGGGAGCATTTCCGTACTTTTTTGGGTTTGGTATTTTCTAAAAAGTGTCATTAACTCTTATTAGACGAGTGGAGGAGATGCTGAGGGTCATGACCTTCGAATCAATACCTATTTCTGCATATGTTCATTTTCAGTTTAAACCAGACCGGGTGGGTCGCTTGAGGTTATTTAGGTGCATTTCTATGCTTTTTTGGTTTGGGATTATCTAAAAATTGTCCTTATCTCTTATTAGACGTGTGGATGCGATGTTGAGGGTTGTGACCTACGAATCGATACCCATTTTGGCATATGTTCATTTTCAGTTTAAACCAGACCGGGTGGGTCGTTTGGGCATAGTTGGGGACATTTCTGTACTTTTTTGGTTTGGGATTATCTAAAAATTGTCCTTATCTCTTATTGGACGTGTGGATGCAATGTTGAGGGTCGTGACCTTCGAATCGATACCTATTTTGACAAATGTTCATTTTGGTTTTAAACCAGACCGGTTGGGTCGTTTGGGGTTATTTGCTAGAATTTCTGTACTTTTTTGAGTTTGGTATTTTCTAAAAAGTGTCTTTATCTCTTATTAGATGGGTAGATACGATGTTGAGGGTCGTGACCTTCGAATCGATACCTATTTTGGCACTTGTTCATTTTCGGTTTAAACCAGACCGGGTGGGCCGTTAGGGGTTATTTAGGTGCATTTTTGTACTTTTTTTGTTTGGTATTTTCTAAAAAGTGTCATTATCTCTTATTAGACGTGTGGATGCGATGTTGAGGGTCCTGATCGTCGAATCAGTACCTATTTTGATGTATGTTCATTTACATTTTAAAGCAGACCGGTTGGGTTCTTTGGGGGCATTTCTGTACTTTTTTTGGTTCGGTATTTTCAAAAAAGTGTTTTTATCCCTTATTAGACGTGTGGATGCGATGTTGAGGGTCGTGACCTATAAATCGATACCTCTTTTGACGTATGTTCATTTTCATTTTAAACCATACCGGTTGGGTCGTTTGGGGTTATTTGGTGGCATTTCTGTATTTTTTTGGGTTTCGTATTTTCTAAAAACTGTCCTTATCTCTTATTAGAATGTGGATGCGATGTTGCAAGGCGTGACCTTCTAATCGATACCTATTTCGGCATATGTTTATTTTTTATTTAAACCAGACTGGGTGGGTCGTTTGGGGTCATTTCGGGGCATTTCTATACTTTTTTCTGGTTGGGATTTTCTAAAAAGTGTCCTTATCTCTTGTTAGACATGTGGATGCCATATTGCGAGTCGTGACCTTCGAATCGATACCGATTTCGGCATATGTACATTTTAGGTTTAAACCAGACCGGGTGGGTCGTTTGGGGCTATTTGGGGGCATTTATGTACTTTTTTGGGTTTGGGATTTTCTAAAAAGTGTCCTTATCTCTTATTAGATGTGTGGATGCAATGTTGAGGGTCGTGACCTTCGAATCGATACCTATTTCGGCATATGTTCATTTTCTGTTTAAACCTGACATGGTGGGTGGTTTGGGGTTATTTGGGGGCATTTCTGTACTTTTTTTAGTTTGCTATTTTCCAAAAAGTGTCCTTTTATCTTATTAGACGTGTGGAGGAGATGTTGAGGGTCGTGACCATCGAATCGATACCTATTTCGGCATATGTTCATTTTCGGTTTAAATGTGACATGGTGGGTTGTTTGGGGTTATTTAGGGGCATTTTCATACTTTTTGGGGTTTGGTATTTTTTAAAAATTGTCATTATCCCTTATTAGACGTGTGGAGGAGATGTTGAATGTTGTGACCTTCGAATCAATTCCTATTTCGGCATATGTTCATTTTCAGTTTAAACCAGATCGGGTGAGTCGTTTGGGGGCATTTCTGTACTTTTTTGGGTTTGGTATTTTCTTAAAAGTGTCTTTATCACTTATTAGACGTGTAGATGCAATGTTGAGGGTCGTGACCTTCGAATCGATACCTATTTCGGCACAAGTTCATTTTCGGTTTGAAACAGATCAGGTGGGCTGCTTGGGGTTATTTGGGAGCATTTCTGTACTTTTTTTGTTTGGTAATTTCTAAAAAGTGTCACTATCTCTTATTAGATGTGGGAGGAGATGTTGGGGGTTGTGACCTTTGAATCGATACCTATTTCGGCATATGTTCATTTTCAGTTTAAACCAGACCGGGTGGGTCGTTTGGGGTTATTTGGGGGAATTTCTGCACTTCTTTGGGTTTGGTATTTTCTCAAAACTGTCCTTATCTCTTATTAGACGCGTGGATGCGATGTTGTAGGGCGTGACCTTCTAATTGATACCTATTTCGGCATATGTTCATTTTCTATTTAAACCAGACTATGTGAGTTGTTTGGGGTTATTTGGGGGTATTTCTGTACTTTTTTGGGTTTGGTAATTTCTATAAAGTGTCCTTATCTCTTATTAGACGTGTCGATGCGATGTTGAGGGTCATGACCTTCTAATCGATACCGATTACAACATATGTACATTTTTGGTTTAAACCAGACCGGGTGGGTCGTTTGGGGATATTTGGGAACATTTCTGTACTTTTTTGGGTTTGGGATTTTCTAAAAAGTGTCCTTATCTCTTATTAGACGTGTGGAGGAGATGTTGAGGGTCATCACCTTCGAATCGATACATATTTTGGCATATGTTCATTTTCAGTTTAAACCAGACCGGGTGGGTCGTTCGGGGTTATTTGGGGGCATTTCTCTACTTTTTTGGGTTTGGTATTTTCTAAAAACTGTCATTATCTCTTATTAGACGTGTGGATGCGATGTTGCCGGTCGTGACCTTCTAATCGATACCTATTTCGGCATATGTTCATTTTCTGTTTAAACCAGACTAGGTTTGTCGTTTGGGGTTATTTGGTGGCATTTCGGTACTTTTTTGGGTTGGGATTTTCTAAAAAGTGTCCTTATCTCTTATTAGATTTGTGGATGCGATGTTGAGGGTCGTGACCTTCGAATCGATACCTATTTCGACATATGTTCATTTTCTGTTTAAACCAGATCGGGTGGGTCGTTTGGGGTTATTTGGGGGATTTCTGTACTTTTTTGGGGTTGGTATTTTCTAAAAAGTGTCCTTATCACTTATTAGACGAGTGGATGCGATGTTGAGGGTCGTGACCTTCCAATCGATACCTATTTCGATATATGTACATTCTCAGTTTAAGCTAGACCGGGTGGGTGGGTCGTTTGGGGCTATTTGGGGGGTATTTCTGTACTTTTTTGGGTTTGGGATTTTCTAAAAAGTGTCCTTATCTCTTATTAGAAGTGTGGATGCAATGTTGATGGTCGTGACCTTCGAATCGATACCTATTTCGGCATAAGTACATTTTCGGTTAAAACCTGACATGGTGGGTTATTTGGGGGCATTTCTGTACTTTTATTGGTTTGGTATTTACTAAAAAGTGTCCTTATCTCTTATTAGACGTGTGGAAGAGATGTTGGTGATTGTGACGTTCGAATCGATACCCATTTTGGCATATGTTCCTTTTCAGTTTAAACCAGACCGGGTGGGTCGTTTGGGGTTATTTGGGGGCATTTTTTTACTTTTTTGGGTTTGGTATTTTTTAAAAACTGTCCTTATCTCTTATTAGACTTGTGGATGCGATGTTGAGGGTCGTGACCTTCGAATCGATAACTATTTTGACATATTTTCATTTTCTGTTTAAACCAGACCGGGTGGGTCGTTTGGGGTTATTTTGGGGATTTCTGTGCTTTTTTGGGTTTGGTATTTTCTAAAAACTGCCCTTATCTCTTATTAGACGAGTGGATGCGATGTTGAGGGTCGTGACCTTCGAATCAATACCTATTTCGGTTTATGTACATTCTCGGTTTAAACTAGACCGGGTGGGTGGGTCGTTTGGGGTTATTTGGGGGCATTTCTGTACTTTTTTGGGTTTGGGAGTTTCTAAAAAACGTCCTTATCTCTTATTAGACGTGTGGATGCAATGTTGAGAGTCGGGACCTTGGAATCGATACCTATTTCGGTATATGTACATTTTCGATTTAAACCTGACATGGTGGGTTATTTGGGGGCATATCTGTACTTTTTTGGGTTTGGTATTTACTAAAAAGCGTCCTTATCTCTTATTAGACGTGTGGAGGAGATGTTGGGAGTCGTGACCTTCAAATCGATACCCATTTCGACATATGTTCATTTTCAGTTTAAACCAGACAGGGTGGGTCGTTTGGGGTTCTTTGGGGACATTTCTGTACTTTTTTGGGTTTGGTATTTTTTAAAAACTATCCTTGTAACTTATTAGAAGTGTGGATACGATGTTGAGGGTCGTGACCTTCGAATTGATATTTATTTTGGCATATGTTCATTTTCTATTTTAACCAGACCGGGTGGGTCCTTTGGGGTTATTTGGGGACATTTCTGTATTTTTTTGGGTCTGGTTTTTCTAAAAAGTGTCTTTATCACTTATTAGACGTGTAGATGCGATGTTGAGGGTCGTGACCATCAAATCGATACCTATTTCGGCATATGTTCATTTTTGGTTTAAACCCAACATGGTGGGTTGTTTGGGGTTATTTGTGTGCATTTCTGTCCTTTTTTGGGTTTGGTATTTTCTAAAAAGTGTCATTATCTCTTATTAAACGTGTGGAGGACATGTTGCGGATCGTGATGTTCGAATCAATACCCATTTTGGCATATGTTCATTTTTAGTTTAAACCAGACCGAGTGGGTCGTTTGAGGTTATTTGGGGGCATTTCTGTACTTTTTTGGGTTTGGTATTTTTTAAAAACTGTCATTATCTCTTATTAGACGTGTGGATACGATGTTGAGGGTCGTGACCTTCGAATCGATACCTATTTTGGCATATGTTAATTTTCTGTTTAAACCAGACCGGGTGGGTTGTTTGGCGTTATTTAGGGGCATTTCTATACTTTTTTGGGTCTGGTTTTTTCTAAAAAGTGTCTTTATCTCTTATTAGACATGTAGATGCGATGTTGAGGGTCGTGACCTTCGAATTGATACCTATTTTGACATATGTTCACTTTCGGTTTAAACCAGACCGGGTAGGCCGTTTGGGGTTATTTGGGGCGTTGCTGTACTTGTTTGGGTTTGGTATTTTCTAAAAAGTATCCTTATCTCTTATTAGACATGTAGATGAGATGTTGAGGGTCGTGACCATCGAATCGATACCTATTTCGGCATATGTTCATTTTTGGTTTAAACCTGACATGGTGGGTTGTTTAGGGTTATTTGGGCGCATTTCTATCCTTTTTTGGGGTTGGTATTTTCTAAAAAGTGTCCTTATCTCTTATTAGACTTGTGGAGGAGATGTTGAGGATCGTGACCTTCGAATCGATACCCATTTTGGCATATGTTCATTTTCAGTTTAAACTATACCGGGTGGGTCATTTGGGGTTATTTGGGGGCATTTCTGTACTTTTTTGGGTTTGGTATTTTTTAAAAACTGTCCTTATCTCTTATTAGAAGTGTGGATGCGATGTGTAGGGTCGTGACCTTCGAATCGATACTTATTTTGGCATATGTTCATTTTCTGTTTAAACCAGACCGGGTGGGTCGTTTGGGGTTATTTGGGGGAATTTTGGTACTTTTTTGGGTCTGGTTTTTCAAAAAAGTGTCTGTATCTCTTATTAGATGTGTAGATGCGATGTTGAGGGTTGTGACCTTCGAATTGATACCTATTTCGACATATGTTCACTTTCGGTTTAAACCAGACCGGGTGGGTCGTTTGGGGTTATTTGGGGCATTTCTGTACTTGTTTAGGTTTGGTATTTTCGAAAAAGTATCCTTATCTCTTATTAGACGTGTAGATGAGATGTTGAGGGTCGTGACCATTGAATCGATACCTATTTCGGCATATGTTCATTTTTTGTTTAAATCTGAAATGGTGGGTTGTTTAGGGTTATTTGGGCGCATTTCTATCCTTTTTTGGGGTTGGTATTTTCTAAAAAGTGTCCTTATCTCTTATTAGACGTGTAGAGGAGATGTTGAGGATCGTGACGTTCGAATCGATACCCATTTTGGCATATGTTCATTTTCAGTTTAAACCAGACCGGGTGGGTCGTTTGGGGTTATTTGGGGGCATTTTTGTACTTTTTTGGGTTTGGTATTTTTTAAAAACTGTCCTTATCTCTTATTAGAAGTGTGGATACGATGTTGAGGGTCGTGACCTTCGAATCGATACTTATTTTGGCATATGTTCATTTTCTATTTAAACCAAACCGGGTTGGTCGTTTGGGGTTATCTGGGGGCATTTCTGTACTTTTTTGGGTCTGGTTTTTCTAAAAAGTGTCTTTATCTCTTATTTGATGTGTAGATGCGATGTTAAGGGTCGTGACCTTCGAATTGATACCTATTTCGACATATGTTCACTTTCGGTTTAAACCAGACCGGGTGGGTCATTCGGGGTTATTTGGGGCATTTCTGCACTTGTTTGGGTTTGGTATTTTCTAAAAAGTATCCTTATCTCTTTTTAGACGTGTAGATGCGATGTTGAGGGTCGTGACCATCGAATCGATACCTATTTCGGCATGTATACATTTTCGGTTTAAACCAGTCCGGGTGGGTCGTTTTGGGTTTTTTGGGGGCATTTCTGTACTTTTTTGGGTTTGGTATTTTCTAAAAACTATCCTTATCACTTATTAGACGTGTAGATGCGATGTTGCGGGTCGTGACCATCGAATCGATACCTATTTCGGCATATGTTCATTTTTGGTTTAAACATGACATGGGGGTTGTTTGGGGTTATTTGGGGGCATTTCTATACTTTTTTGGGTTTGGTATTTTCTAAAAACTGTCCTTATCTCTTATTAGACGTGTGGATGCGATGTTAAGGGTCATGACCTTCGTATTGATACCTATTTCAGCATATGTGCATTTTTGGTTTAAACCAGACCGGGTGGGTCGTTTGGGGTTATTTGGGGGCATTTCTGTACTTTTTTTGGTTTGGTATTTTCTAAAAAGTGTCCGTATCTCGTATTAAACTAGTAGAGGAGATGTTGAGGGTCATGACCTTCAAATCGATACCCATTTTGGCATATATTCATTTTCAGTTTAAACTAGATCGGGTGGGTCGTTTGGGGTTATTTCTGTACTTTTTCAGGTTTGGTAATTTTTTAAAAACTGTCTTTATCTCTTATTAGACGTGTGGATGCGATGTTGAGGGTCGTGACCTTCGAATCGATACCTATTTTGGCATATGTTCATTTTCTCTTTAAACCGGACCGGGTGGGTCATTTGGGATTATTTGGGGGCATTTTTGTACTTTTTTGGGGTTGGTATTTTCTAAAAAGTGTCTATCTCTTATTAGATGTGCAGATGCGATGTTGAGGGTCATGACCTTCGAATCGATACCTATTTCGACATATGTTAATTTTTTGTTTAAACTAGGCCAGGTGGGTCGTTTGGGGTTATTTGGAGGCATTTTTGTACTTTTATGGGTTTGGTATTTTCTAAAAACTACCTTATATCTTATTAGACGTGTAGATGCGATGTTGAGGGTCTTGACCTTCGAATCAATACCTATTTTGACGTATGTTCATTTTCGGTTTAAACCTTACCGGTTGGGTCATTTGGGGTTATTTGGTGGCATTTCTGTACTTTTTTGTGCTTGGTATTTTCTTAAAATTGTCTTTATCATTTATTAGACGTGTGGATGCGATTTTGCGGGTGGCGACCTTCTAATCGATACCTATTTTGGCATATGTTCATTTTCTGTTTAAACCAGACTGGGTGGATTGTTTGGGGTTATTTGGGGGCATTTCTGTACTTTTTTCGGGTTTGGATTTTCTAGAAAGTGTCCTTATCTCTTATTAGACATGTGGATGCGATGTTGAGGGTCGTGACCTTCGAATCGATACCTATTTTGACATATGTTCATTTTTTGTTGAAACCAGACTAGGTGGGTCGTTTGGGGTTATTTGGGGGCATTTCTGTACTTTTTTGGGTTTGGTATTTTCTAAAAATAGTCCTTATCTCTTATTAGACGTGTGGATACGATGTTGAGGGTCGTGACCATCTAATCGATACCTATTTCGCCATATGTACATTATCCGTTTAAACTAGACCGGGTGGGTCATTTGGGGTTATTTGGAGGCATTTTTGTACTTTTTTGGGCTTGGGATTTTCCAAAAAGTATCCTCATCTCTTATTAGACGTGCGGATGAAATTTTGAGGGTCGTGAACTTCGCATCGATTCCTATTTCGGCATATGTTGATTTTCGGTTTAAACCTGACATGGTGGGTTGTTTGGCGTTATTTGGGGCCATTTCTATACCTTTTTGGGTTTGGTATTTTATAAAAAGTGTCATTATCTCTTATTAGTCGTGTGGAGGAGATGTTGAGGGTCGTGACCTTCGAATCGATACCCATTTCGACATATGTTCATTTTCAGTTTAAACTGGACTGGGTGGGTCGTTTGGGTTATTTGGGGGCATTACTGTACTTTTTAGGGTTTCGTATTTTTTTAAAACCTGTCCTTATCTCTTATTAGACATGTGGATGTGATGTTGAGGGTCGTGACCTTCGAATGGATACCTATTTTGGCATATTTTTATTTTCCATTTAAACCAGACCGGGTGGGTCGTTTGGGGTTATTTGGGGGCATTTCTGTACTTTTTTGGTTTGGGATTATCTAAAAAGTGTCCTTATCTCTTATTAGACGTGTGGATGCGATGTTGAGGGTCGTGACCTTCGAATCGATACCTATTTCAACACATGTTCATTTTTGGTTTAAACCAGACCAGATGGGCCGTTTGGGGTTATTTGGGACCATTTCTGTACTTTTTTTGTTTGGTATTTTCTAAAAAGTTTCATTATATCTTATTAGACGTGTCGAGGACATGTTGAGGGTCGTGACCTTCGAATCGATACCTATTTCGGCATATGTTCGTTTTCGTTTATACCAGACTGGTTGGGTCGGTTGGGATTATTTGGGGGCATTTCTGTATTTTTTTGGGTTTGTGATTTTCTAAAAAGTGTCCTTATCTCTTATTAGACGTGTGGATGCAATTTTGAGGGTGGTGCCCATCGAATCGATACCAGTTTCGGCATATGTACATTTTCGGTTTAAACTTGACATGGTGGGTTGTTTGCTGTTATTTGGGGGCTTTTCGGTACTTTTTTTGGTTTGGTGTTTTCTAAAAAGTGTCCTTATCTCTTATTAGACGTGTGGAGGAGATGTTGAGGGTCGTGACGTTCGGATCGATACCCATTTTGGCATATGTTCATTTTCAGTTTAAACCCGACCGCGTGGATCATTTGGGGTTATTTGGTGGCATTTGTGTACTTTTTTGGGTTTGATATTTTTTAAAAACTGTCCTTCTCTCTTATTAGGCGTGTGGATGCGATGTTGAGGGTCGTGACCTTCGAATCGATACCTATTTTGGCATGTGTTCATTTTCTATTTAAACCAGACCGGGTGGATCGTTTGGGGTTATTTGGGGGGGCATTACTGTACTTTTTTGGGTTTGGTTTTTTCTAAAAAGTGCCTTTATCTCTTCTTAGACGTGTAGATGGGATGTTGAGGGTCACAACCTTCGAATCGATACCTATTTCGGCATGTGTACATTTTCGGTTTAAACCAGACTGGGTGGGTCGTTTGGTGTTATTTGGGGACATTTCTGTACTTTTTTGGGTTTGGGATTTTCCAAAAAGTGTCATTAT
Source organism: Telopea speciosissima (assembly GCF_018873765.1). Lineage (NCBI taxonomy): Eukaryota > Viridiplantae > Streptophyta > Magnoliopsida > Proteales > Proteaceae > Telopea > Telopea speciosissima. Next base: position 21,194 of record NW_025317603.1, read on the forward strand.
CACTTATTAGACATGTGGATGCAATGTTGAGGGTCGTGACCTTCAAATCGATACCTATTTCGGCATATGTTTATTTTCAGTATAAACCTGACATGGTGGGTTGTTTGGGGTTATTTGGGGCCATTTCTGTACTTTTTTTGGTTTGGTATTTTCTAAAAAGTGTCCTTATCGCTTATTAGATGTGTAGAGGAGATGTTGAAGGTCGTGACCTTCAAATCGATACCCATTTTGGCATCTGTTCATTTTCAGTTTAAACTAGACCGGGTGCGTCGTTTGGGGTTATTTGGAGGCATTTTTGTACTTTTTTTGCTTTGGTATTTTCTAAAAAGTGTCCTTATCTCTTATTAGATGTGTGGAGGAGATGTTGAGGGTCGTGACGTTCGGATCAATACCCATCTCCGCATATGTTCATTTTCAGTTTAAACCAGACAGGGTGGATTGTTTGGGGTTATTTGGGGGCATTTCTGTACTTTTTTGGGTTTGGTATTTTTTAAAAACTGTCCTTCTCTCTTATTAGACATGTGGATGCGATGTTGAGGGTCGTGACCTTCGAATCGATACCTATTTTGGCATGTGTTCATTTTCTGTTTAAACCAGACCGGGTGGGTCGTTTGGGGTTATTTGGGGGCATTTCTGTACTTTTTTGGGTTTGGTATTTTCTAAAAACTATCCTTATCGCTTATTAGACGTGTAGATGCGATGTTGCGGGTCGTGACCGTCGAATCGATACCTATTTTGGCATATGTTCATTTTCGGTTTAAACAGGACATGGGGGGTAATTTGGGGTTATTTGGGAGCATTTCTGTACTTTTTTGGGCTAGGTATTTTTAAAAAACTTTCCTTATCTCTTATTAGATGTGCGGATGCAATTTTGAGGGTTGTGACCTTCAAATTGATTCCTATTTCGGCATAGGTTCATTTTCGGTTTAAACTTGACATGGTGGGTTGTTAGGGGTTATTTGGGAGCATTTCTATACCTTTTTGGGTTTGGTATTTTATAAAAAGTGTCCTTAACTCTTATTAGACGTGTGGAGGAGATGTTGAGGGTCGTGACCTTCGAATCGATACCCATTTCGACATATGTTCATTTTCAGTTTAAAATGGACTGGGTGGGTTGTTTGGGTTATTTGGAGGCATTTTTGTACTTTTTTGGATTTGGTATTTTTTAAAAACTGTCATTATCTCTTATTAGACGTGTGGATGCGATGTTGAGGGTCATGACCTACGAATCGATACATATTTAGACATATGTTCATTTTTGTTTTCAACCAGACCGGTTGGGTCGTTTGTGGTTATTTGGTGGCATTTCTGTACTTTTTTGGGTTGATATTTTCTAAAAAGTGTCTTTATCTCTTATTAGACTTGTAGATGCGATGCTGAGGGTCGTGACCTTCGAATCGATAGCTATTTTGGCACATGTTAATTTTTGGTTTAAACCAGACCGGGTGGGCCGTTTGGGGTTATTTGGGAGCATTTCTGTACTTTTTTTGTTTGGTATTTTCTAAAAAGTGTCATTTTCTCTTATTAGACGTGTGGAGGACATGTTGAGGGTCGTGACCTTCGAATCGATATCTATTTCGACATATGTTCATTTTCTATTTAGACCAGACTGGGTGGGTCGTTCGGGGTTATTTGGGGGCATTTCTGTACTTTTTTGGGTTTGGTATTTTCTAAAAACTGTCCTTATCTCTTATTAGACATGCGGATGCGATGTTGAGGGTCGTGACCATCCAATCGATTCCTATTTCAGCATATGTACATTTTTGGTTTAAACCAGACCGGGTGGGTTGTTTGGGGTTATTTGAGGGCATTTCTGTATTTTTTTGGGTTTGGGATTTTTTAAAAAGTGTCCTTATCTCTTATTAGGCCTGTGGATGCAATGTTGAGGGTCGTGCCCATTGAATCGATACCAGTTTCGGCATATGTACATTTCTGGTTTAAACCTGACATGGTGGGTTGTTTGATGTTATTTGGGGGCATTTCTATACTTTTTTTTGTTTGGTATTTTCTAAAAAGTGTCCTTATCTTTTATTAGACGTGTGGAGGAGATGTTGAGGATCGTAACGTTCGGATCGATACCCATTTTGGCATATGTTCATTTTCAGTTTAAACCAGACCGGGTGGATCGTTTGGGGTTATTTGGGGGCATTTTTATACTTTTTTGGGTTTGGTTTTTTTAGAAAACTGTCCTTCTCTCTTATTAGACGTGTGGATGCGATGTTGAGGGTCGTGACCTTCGAATTGATACCTATTTTGACATATGTTCATTTTTTGTTTAAACCAGACCGGGTGGGTCATTTGGGGTTATTTGGGGGCATTTTTGTACTTTTTTGGGTTTGGTATTTTGTAAAAACTATCATTATCACTTATTAGACGTGTTGATGCGATGTTGTGGGTTGTGACCATCGAATCGATACCTATTTCGGCATATGTTCATTTTCGGTTTAAACTGGTCGTGGGGGTTATTTTGGGTTATTTGGGAGAATTTCTGTACTTTTTTGGGCTAGGTATTTTTTAAAAACTGTCCTTCTCTCTTATTAGATGTGTGGATGCGATGTTGAGGGTAGTGACCTTCGAATCGATACCTATTTTGGCATATGTTCATTTTCTGTTTAAACCAGATCGGGTGGGTCGTTTGGGGTTACTTTGGGGCATTTCTGTACTTTTTTGGGTTTGGTATGTTCTAAAAACTGTCCTTATCTCTTATTACACGTGTGGATGCGATGTTGAGGGTCAGGACCTTCGAATCGATACCTATTTCGGCATGTGTACATTTTTGGTTTAAACCAGACCGGGTGGATCGTTTGGGGTTATTTGGGGGCGTTTCTATACTTTTTTGGGTTTGGGATTTTCCAAAAAGTGTCCTTATCTCTTATTAGACATGTGGATCCAATGTTGAGGGTCGTGAACTTCGAATCGATACCTATTTCAGCATATGTTTATTTTCAGTATAAACCTGACATGGTGGGTTGTTTGGGGTTATATGGAGGCGTTTCTGTACTTTTTTTGGTTTGGTATTTTCTAAAAAGTGTCCTTATCTCTTATTAGATGTGTAGAGGAGATGTTGAGGGTCGTGACCTTCAAATCGATACCCATTTTGGCATATATTCATTTTCAGTTTAAACCAGACCGGGTGCATCGTTCGGGGTTATTTGGGGGCATTTCTGTACTTTTTTTGCTTTGGTATTTTCTGAAAAGTGTCCTTATCTCTTATTAGATGTGTGGAGGAGATGTTGAGGGTCATGCGTTCGGATCGATACCCATCTCAGCATATGTTCATTTTTACTTTAAACCAGATAGGGTGGATCGTTTGGGGTTATTTGGGGGCATTTCTATACTTTTTTGGGTTTGGTATTTTTTAAAAACTGTCCTTCTCTCTTATTAGACCTGTGGATGCGATGTTGAGGGTCGTGAGCTTCGAATCGATACCTATTTTGGCATGTGTTCATTTTCTATTTTAACCAGACTGGGTGGGTCATTTGGGGTTATTTGGGGGAATTTTTATACTTTTTTGGGTTTGGTATTTTCTAAAAAGTGTCTTTGTCTCTTATTAAACGTGTAGATGTGATGTTGAGGGTCACGACCTTCGAATCGATACCTATTTTGACATATGTTCATTTTTTGTTTAAACCAGACCGGATGGGTCGTTTGGGGTTATTTGGGGGCATTTCTGTGCTTTTTAGGGTTTGGTATTTTCTAAAAACTATCCTTATCACTTATTAGACGTGTAGATGCGATGTTACGGGTCGTGACTGTTTGAGTTAAAATAAAACCGCAAGCGTACGGGTCAATCGTAGCTACGGGTCGAACACGAGGAGATATACGCCACTCTATTTAACTAACTTAAAAGTAATGCAAAATGAACCAAATTAAAGTGTTAAATTAAACTAATTAAACTAACGAAAATCAATGCATCCTAACTCATAAGCATCTAACAAAATTAAGGGATTAAATCGGCGTCCTAACACATGAGCATCTAACCTATCAAACTAAAGCGAATTAAAAGAAATAAAAATACAGCCATACATACTAACCACATAAAAAGAAATAAGGGAATAAAAATGCATCCATAAACCACAACCATATAAAATTAAAATAAAAGAAATAGAGGGGGAAGAAGAAGAAGATAGAGAGAGATAGAGGAGATGGAGAATGAGATTGAGAGTTTAGATAGTAAAACTTGGATGTGCTTGTATGAATGTAAATGAAAAGCTTGAATACTTGCATAAACTTACCATAGCCTCCTCTTCTAAATCTTCAAGTCTTGTCATCAACTTAAGAACTTAGACTAGAAGACTTAAAACCTAAACTAGAATTAAGAAATTACAACCCAATTGAAGACTTAAATTGAAATTAAAGCATAAACTAAACCTATTATAAGCATTAACTAAAAATTATAAAAGCAAACTAGAACTTAGAAAAGCCAAAAATCATAAATTAGAAGGAGAAGAAGAGAAGAAATTTCACTAAGTGAATGAGCCAATTTTTACAAGAGAGGTAGGGGGTATTTATAGGTGGAAGAGAGGAGAAGAGAGAAGATGGAAGTGTAGGAGAAATATTCCCTAAGAAAAGAGAATATTCTCTTCTCTTTCCTCTTTTACAATGCCTTGAATCCTAAGAAAAAAGAAAAAAAATAGAAAGAAGAAGAAGAGAAGATTGTTTACATAGAGCTTCTATTTCTAGAAAAAATAAACTTCCAATTTTAACAAGTGCTTCCTTTTCTTTGTAGATATCTTCTCCAAGCAATAAAATCAAAGCATCTTTGATTTTTCAACCTTCCATAGATGAGAAAATATAAATCTATCCCAAGTAGAATTTCAGAAGTGCCCTTGAGAAGTTGGAGGAGAGAGAGAGTAAGGGTGATGACTAGGATTCCTTCAAGAATAAATAAAATACCCATTCTGTCCTTCAGAAAACGTGGAGCATGGGATGCTTATATAGGTCTCACCATTGTGTTCCTTGTGAAAAATCACACAAAATAGACCCAAATTTCATCCAATTCGGAGTTGGGGAGCCCAAGATATCTCAAGTTGAAGTTGGACTGTCCAGAGCCTTCCAAATGGAATCTTTCGGGTACAGTAAAGTAACTTCTGATAATTTCATTAAGGCCCCTAAAATCCGAACTTCCGTTTCACTTTGTCCCCATCCGACTGTCAATAATTATAAATAAACCCCTGCAGACCATTTTCACGCGCGTCGTTACTGAAACGGCCATAACTTCTTTGTTTCAACTCGGAATTAAGTGTCGTTTGAACCATTGCGAAGCTGACTCGATGGGCTATGCATCCATTTACACTTCTAAAAAGCTTAAAAACATCTCCTTAGCATCATCTCTTTCATTTTCACAAGAATTCACCTAAACCCTGAAAAGCATAAGAAAGCACCGAGTAACTCTGTCCAATGTGGTAAAATGTATAATTTATGCCCTAAAATTTCACACATAAATGTGCTCATCAGATTCCCCCACACTTGAACGTTACTTGTCCTCAAGTAAAGCAAAAACAAAAACTAACCTAGAATGCAGAAAATCCTAACTCACTTTCGTAGGAATCACGGTTGCACTTAGCATGTGCAACAAGCCTTTAAACCCCTAGGTTACCCCTAATGGACGAGTTGTGTCTCGTGGGTGTTTGCAGTGAATATACACCCAAAATTCAATTGTAAATAAATGCTATAAATTTTAATCATGGCATAAGTAGGACAGTGCACATAATCCCAAAAAGTGTTCAACTAAAGATCAAGGAGCCAAAGGTTCCCCCACACTTGAATTTTATCACCCCAGATCAATTCAAGTAACAAGTATGCATCAAGTTCAAGGGATCTCCTCATATTTTCTGAACACTACTCACCTTCAAGTAAACCCCCATAGCATCGATGGAACCAAAGACTTAGGCATTGAGTATTGTTGACCATATTTTTTTTTTTTTTTCAGGCATTAAGGCAAAAGTTTTTTTTCTTTCTCAACCACAAACTCTATTTCTACTCCACTACTGTTCTCTGAATGACATGGTGGAGCATACACCAGACACCCAAATACTTGGTAGCTTCACTTTTTGCATATATCCATAAGACATTGAGACATTGATGCAAGAGTTTTTATTTTTATTTTTTTGAGTTTCCTTCCAAGAAATTTCGATCAAGTCACCCTGCTTCATGAGGCACAGTGCCCTGTCTAGTCCTAAGGAATTGCACTTTCTTTTCTGTTCCTTGTTTTTTTTCTTTTTCTTTTCTTTTTCATTCACTTCCACTTTCATGCCTTGCCTTGCCACAAACAAATTGGTCTCAACTACTAGCCAAAAGATCAAAGGGGTCCATAAACACATAGAGGAATCTAACCATCACATGAAGTAGCACTCATATTTTCAAACTCAATCCCCATCACCGGATACAAACCAACTACCATCCTTGAAAAGGGATTTTTTTATTATTTCGCATGCTAGGAGAGCACCTAATTCCCTCTCACTCTCGCTTTGCAAATCGAAGAGACTTATGCACATACCTAAAAACTATCGCCACAATCAAAATTCACAAAATTCAAAATTCATAAAATTCACAATTAAAGTCCAACACACCCCCCCACACTTAATTCATGCAGTGTCCTCAATGCATGCAGAAAAGAAAGAATAAGGACAAGGGAGGGGATACATACCAGGATATCAGGGGTCAAGGTAAAGAGGCTCATGGAGATTCATGACCTCTTCGTCAACTGGAGTAGGCATCTCTATGTACGGCTTCAATCTTTGGCCATTGACCTTGAAAGTAGCTCCTGTACTTGGATTGAGGACTTCAACAGCCCCATGAGGATAAACTTTTTGAACAATATAGGGCCCATCCCATCTAGAACGCAGCTTACCTGGAAAGATATGCAAACGAGAATTGTACAACAAAACATTCTGACCTACCTCAAAAGATTTTCTCAAAATGTGCCTATCATGGAAAGCCTTGGTTTTTTCCTTGTAAATTCGGGCATTCTCATATGCCTCATTCCTAAGCTCTTCCAACTCAGATAGTTGGAGTTTCCTATGGGCACTGCGGTGCGTAGGTCAAAGTTAAGCTTCTTGATAGCCCAAAAGGCCTTGTGCTCAATCTCTACGAGGTAAGTGACATGCCTTTCCATACACCGAGGCAGTACGGAGATTGACCAAGATCGGTCTTGAAGGCTGTCCTATGGGCCCACAATGCATCTACCAATCGGTTAGACCAATCCTTGCGGTTCGGGTTGATGGTTTTCTCAAGAATTTGCTTGATCCGCCTATTTGAAACCTCAACCTCGGCCAGTCCAGGGATGGTAGGGTGTGGCCAACTTATGGACGACACCATATTTTTTCATGAGGGCCTCAAAAGGCCGATTACAAAAATGCTTGCCGTCACTAATGAGAGCCCGGGGAGTACCAAAATGGGAAAAGATGTTCTCCTTCAGAAATTTCACAACCACCTTGTGGTCATTGGTCTTACAAGCAATCGCCTCAATCCATTTGGACACATAGTCCACGACAAGAAGTAATATGTACAAGGTTACCAAAAGAGTTAGGAAAGGCCCCATGAAATCAATACCCCATACATCAAACACCTCAACCACGAATGGGTTGAGGGGCATCATATCTCTCTTAGTAAGACGCCCTAAGGATTGGCATGAAGAACATGCCCCGCAATAAGTAAAAGCGTCTTTAAACAGACTAGGCCAATAAAATCCACACTTTGTAAAACTTTGGCCGCAGTCTTATTAGGCCCAAAATGACCTCCACAAGCCTGATCATGGCAAAAAGATAAGCAGATTGTTGCTCATGATCGGGGACACATCTCCGGATTACTTGATCCGGGCAGGTCTTAAAAAGATAAGGATCATCCCAAAAGAAATACTTAACTTGTGAAAAGAAACGATTCTTATCTTGGGTGGACCAATGTGCGGTGTCACACCAGTAATCAGATAATTAACAATGTCGGCAAACCAAGGTTCACTAGACACTTGTCATCGAGATACTCATCAGGAAAATTCTCGTTGATGGAGAATCAGATAAGGAATTAGGCAGCGGATAGATGGTTTGCAACCAAATTTTCACACCCTTTCTTATCCCTAATTTCAAGATCAAATTCTTGTAACAAAAGGACCCACCTAATGAGGCGAGCCTTGGCATCTTTCTTACGCACAAGATATTTGATAGCTGCATGGTCGTATAAACAATCACATGTGATCCAACCAAGTAGGGCCTAAACTTCTCTAAAACAAACACAACAGCTAAAAATTCTTTCTCAGTGGTGGTATAATTAAGCTGTGCATCATTAAGAGTCCTACTTGCATAATAAATCACATGGGGCAATTTATTGATTCTTTGCCCAAGAACAGCCCCTATAGCAAAATCAGAGGCATCACACATAAGTTCAAATGAAATTGTCCAAATTGGAGCTTGAATAATGGGGACTGAAGTCAACGCTCTTTTCAATTGCTCAAAACTATCATGACACTCAGAAGAGAAATCAAATGGGCAGTCCTTTGCCAAAAGAGAGGTGAGAGGTCTAGCTATCTGGCTAAAGTCCTTGATGAATCTTCTATAAAAACCTGCATGGCCAAGAAAAGATCGAATGCCCTTCACACTCTTGGGTGGTGGTAAATTGGCTATAAGGTCTACCTTAGATCTATCAACCTTGATCCCTTCTTTGGACACAATGTGACCAAGAACTATACCTTGCTTTACCATGAAGTGGCACTTCTCCCAATTCAGGACCAAGTTCTTTTCTATGCATCTTTTAAGAACCAAAGAGAGATGATGCAAGCAATTAGAAAAAGTAGAGCCATGAATAGAAAAATCATCCATAAACACCTCTAGGAAGTGCTCTACCATATCAAAAAAGATACTCATCATGCACCTTTGGAATGTAGCAGGGGCATTGCAAAGCCCAAAAGGCATACGCCGATAAGCAAAGGTTCCATAAGGGCATGTGAAAGTGGTCTTGTGTTGGTCCTCTAGAGCAATATGAATTTGGTTATAGCCTGCATAACCATCAAGAAAACAATAATATTCATGGCCAGCTAGTCTCTCTAACATCTGATCAATAAAAGGTAAGGGAAAGTGGTCCTTCCAAGTTGTCGCATTCAATTTCCTATAGTCAATGCACACTCTCCATCCCGTTTGGATACGGGTTGGAATCAACTCATTATTAGCATTCTCAACTACAGTGACTCCTCCTTTCTTAGGCACAACCTGCACAGGACTCACCCATTGGCTATCAGAAATAGGATAAATGATGCCATGATCCAAGCATTTTAGGATCTCTTTCTTGATTGCCTCTTTCATCACAGGATTAGCCCTCCTTTGGGGTTCCCTAGAAGGTGTGGAACTCTCCATCAGATGTATATGATGTTGAACAATGGAGGGGCTAATACCTTTGATGTCAGACATAGTCCAACCTATGGCTTCCTTATTGTCCTTTAGAAGCTTAATTAACTCTTCTTCCTGAATAGAAGTCAAATCAGAAACAATAATAACAGGAAGAGTATGATCATGTCCTAAGAAGACATACTTGAGGTTGGAGGGCAATGCCTTCAACTCTAATGTGGGGGGCTCAATAATAGAGGATTTGGGAATGGAAGTGGATAGGGGTCCAAGGGGCTCCAAAGGTGGTTGGATGCTCCAGACCTCAGATAAGGGAGTATCATCAACACCCTCCAATTCTTGTATACATTCTTGAAATCCCGAATCAAAATCAATCTCAAAGAACGTATCAATATCATCGGGAAATCCTTGAAGCATATGCACCTCTTCATCCATGTCAGGCTGCTTGCCCAACCTAAACACATTGAAGTCAACAGAAGTATTGCCAAAAGATAATTTCATGAGACCATTCCTGCAATTGATTAAAGCATTACTGGTAGCTAGGAATGGTCTACCCAATATGATTGGGATTTGGTCCTTGAAATTGGCAGTGGGTTGGGTATCTAAAACAATAAAATCTACAGGAAAAATAAATTCTCCAACCTTCAACAGGACATCCTCAATCATTCCCTTAGGAACTTTAACCGACCGATCTGCAAGTTGAAGAGTAATTTTGGTCGGTTTCAGTTCTCCCAATCCCAGTTGTTGGTAGACATGAAAAGGTAAGAGGTTCACACTTGCGCCAAGGTCCAATAAGGCATGATCAATAGTAGTATGGCCTATAGTGCAAGAGATGGTGGGGCTTCCCGGATCCTTATGCTTGGCTGCTATAGGCTGTGAGATTAGAGAACTAATGTTAGCAGCCAAGAATGCCTTTTTGGGCACATTGGTGGTCCGCTTTTGGGTGCATAAGTCTTTGAGGACTTTAGCATAAGCGGGGATCTGGGCAATAGCATCCAACAAGGGGATATTCACCTGAACCTGTTTGAACACATCCAATATCTTCTCCATAGAAGGAGACTTCTTGCTAACCAACCTATTTGGGAAAGGGGCAGGTGGGGTATAAATTCTTTCAGGGTTGGTCTTTTTAACTTCCTCAATAGAATCCTCTTTGGTTTCCTCAACCAAATCATCTGGTATATCTTTAGGTTCATCAGACGAACCTGAAACAGTAGGCACTTCAATGGCCTCTTCAGAAGGGGGAGAGTCAACAGGAGTATGAGATGATAAAGACTAAGGTGCACTAGCCTGTTGATACTCACGGCCACTCCTTAAAGCATAAACAACATTTACCTGTCTGGAGGGCCCTTGGTGCTGTTGGCCTTGTGCAACATTGGTTGGAGGAGCTTGGGTACCTTGCTGAATATGAACCTGATGCCTAGGATTTGGCTCAGGCTGGCTAGGTAACTTCCCTATTTCCCTCTCATGCAGGATTGTGACAAGCTGGGTGAGTTGTTTTTCCATGTTATTGTGGCTTGTCATGAGAAGAGCTATCTTGTTGTCCATCTCATTCAATCTTGTTGCCTCTCCTATATTGGTAAACCCTGGGGGTTGCTGATAAGGTGCAAGGAGAGGAGGCCTAGCAGAATTAATAGAAGGTCCTGGATGAGGACGAGGGGGAAAGGGGTTAGGAGACATTCATTGGCTTTGTGGTGCATAGTTGGTCCTTTGGGCACCAACCTGGCCTTGATGGTTAAAGTTGGATGGGCCTGCTTGGTTCCCTTGATTCCATGAGAAATTGGGGTGATTTCTCCATCCTGGATTGTAAGTATTGCTATATGGGTTATTTTGGTAGAGAGCACTTACATTCTCAGTGCTGGAATTGCCCACCAAGGTGTTGGGGCATTCCTCAGAAAGGTGTCCAGGGGTTTGGCACCAACTGCATACCGACACATGGTTGACCGGATTAACTGGTATAGACTCTTTAAGAACTATGGACTCCAACCGTTTTATGAGGCTATCAAGTTTGGCCTCCTTGGCTGGCATACCCTCAATGAGATACCCCTTAGTGGTCCTTTCAGCCTCTTGGGAAGATTCCCATTCCCTAGTCTTATCAGCCAAATTGGTTAAGAATGTCCATGCATCATTCTCCTTAGAAAAAAAAGTAAAGCCTGCTGGACACATAGACTCTACAAGTTGCTTGGTCTGATAATCAATACCCTCATAAATAATTTGGCATAGCTGCCACAAGTCAAAACCATGGTGAGGGCATTCTAAGAGGAGGTCCTTGAATCTTTCCATGAATTTAGAAAAGGACTCATGTGGTTTCTACCTGAACTGGAGGATGTCACTTTTAAGCTTATTGGTCTTGTGAAGAGGGAAGAATTTTCTCAAAAAGACAATGGTGAACTCATCCCATGTATTAATGGAGTTTGTTGGCAGTCCATAGAGCCACTTCTTGGCCTGGTCTTTCAGGGCAAAGGGTATAAACCTAAGCCTAACTGCATCATCAGTCAAATTCTGGACCTTAATTAGAACACAGACCTCCTTAAATTCCCTAAGGAAGAGATATGCATCCTCATTAGCCATCCCATGGAAATGGGGTAGCATGCTGATGAAGTTGGTCTTGAGTTCATAGTTATTCCCTGTAACAACAGGCAGACAAATGCATGAGGGCTGTGCAGCCCTGGTGGGGTAAAACCTATCCTTAAGAGTCTTGGGTTGTTGGTCACCCATGGTCAAAGGTGGTAGAGAAGGTGGTCTTCTAATAAGACGATTACTTGAATCACGAGTCCACACCTTAGCCACCTAAATAGATATGAGGTCTCCTTTAGAAAAATTAAAGAAAAATAAAACACTTAAAAAAAATAAAAATAAAAAAATAAAAAAAAAACAAAAAAAAAAAACTAGAAACAAGAGGGACCCCAAGGTAGATAGTGCATCTCTATCCCTCAAAAATCGAAACAATGGTTCAAAAGCTGTAAGGATGCCATATAGGTTGACAACAAGGGAACCCGTATAGTCTTCTATAGCCACCTACGTGCGACTCCAATATGGATTCTGATGTAGAATGGAGGTCTACTATACGTTTATGTTTCCAACACTCTCACTATGTTGCTTTCCTGTTATCAAGAGTGGTCACCTCCAAAGATAAGTCACATGTCAATCCACCCAACCAAGTCAAGATGTAGCGTCATAGGTAACTTAATCCTATGAGGGACACCAAAAGATGGAGGGTTGAAGCATATGAAGGACTTTAGATTGGGCGCACACTATTTGAAACAGAAGAGAAACAAGAAGAGGTTTTCAAAAACTGATTTTTTTTTTTTTTTTTTTTTTCAAAAAAAAAAGAAGAGAAAATAATAAACTAAAACACTTCGAACTACTTAAAAATCAGATAAATAAAATGGACAATAATCTCCCCGGCAACGGCGCCAAAAACTTCTTGAGTTAAAATAAAACCGCAAGCGTACGGGTCAATCGTAGCTACGGGTCGAACACGAGGAGATATACGCCACTCTATTTAACTAACTTAAAAGTAATGCAAAATGAACCAAATTAAAGTGTTAAATTAAACTAATTAAACTAACGAAAATCAATGCATCCTAACTCATAAGCATCTAACAAAATTAAGGGATTAAATCGGCGTCCTAACACATGACCATCTAACCTATCAAACTAAAGCGAATTGAAAGGAATAAAAATACAGCCACACATACTAACCACATAAAAAGAAATAAGGGAATAAAAATGCATCCATAAACCACAACCATATAAAATTAAAATAAAAGAAATAGAGGGGGAAGAAGAAGAAGATAGAGAGAGATAGAGGAGATGGAGAATGAGATTGAGAGTTTAGATAGTAAAACCTGGATGTGCTTGTATGAATGTAAATGAAAAGCTTGAATACTTGCATAAACTTACCATAGCCTCCTCTTCTAAATCTTCAAGTCTTGTCATCAACTTAAGAACTTAGACTAGAAGACTTAAAACCTAAACTAGAATTAAGAAATTACAACCCAATTGAAGACTTAAATTGAAATTAAAGCATAAACTAAACCTATTATAAGCATTAACTAAAAATTATAAAAGCAAACTAGAACTTAGAAAAGCCAAAAATCATAAATTAGAAGGAGAAGAAGAGAAGAAATTTCACTAAGTGAATGAGCCAATTTTTACAAGAGAGGTAGGGGGTATTTATAGGTGGAAGAGAGGAGAAGAGAGAAGATGGAAGTGTAGGAGAAATATTCCCTAAGAAAAGAGAATATTCTCTTCTCTTTCCTCTTTTACAATGCCTTGAATCCTAAGAAAAAAGAAAAAAAATAGAAAGAAGAAGAAGAGAAGATTGTTTACATAGAGCTTCTATTTCTAGAAAAAATAAACTTCCAATTTTAACAAGTGCTTCCTTTTCTTTGTAGATATCTTCTCCAAACAATAAAATCAAAGCATCTTTGATTTTTCAACCTTCCATAGATGAGAAAATATAAATCTATCCCAAGTAGAATTTCAGAAGTGCCCTTGAGAAGTTGGAGGAGAGAGAGAGTAAGGGTGATGACTAGGATTCCTTCAAGAATAAATAAAATACCCATTCTGTCCTTCAGAAAATGTGGAGCATGGGGTGCTTATATAGGTCTCACCATTGTGTTCCTTGTGAAAAATCACACAAAATAGACCCAAATTTCATCCAATTCGGAGTTGGGGAGCCCAAGATATCTCAAGTTGAAGTTGGACTGTCCAGAGCCTTCCAAATGGAATCTTTCGGGTACAGTAAAGTAACTTCTGATAATTTCATTAAGGCTCCTAAAATCCGAACTTCCGTTTCACTTTGTCCCCATCCGACTGTCAATAATTATAAATAAACCCCTGCAGACCATTTTCACGCGTCGTTACGGAAACGGCCATAACTTCTTTGTTTCAACTCGGAATTAAGTGTCGTTTGAACCATTGCGAAGCTGACTCGATGGGCTATGCATCCATTTACACTTCTAAAAAGCTTAAAAACATCTCCTTAGCATCATCTCCTTCATTTTCACAAGAATTCACCTAAACCCTGAAAAGCACAAGAAAGCACCGAGTAACTCTGTCCAATGTGGTAAAATGTATAATTTATGCCCTAAAATTTCACACATAAATGTGCTCATCAGTGACCTTCAAATCGATACCTATTTCGGCATATGTTCATTTTCGATTTAAACAGGACATGGGGGGTAATTTGGAGTTATTTGGGAGCATTTCTGTACTTTTTTGGGCTAGTTATTTTTAAAAAACTGTCCTTATCTCTTATTAGACATGTGGATGCGATGTTGAGGGTCGTGACCTTCAAATCGATACCTATTTTGGCATATGTTCATTTTCTATTTATACCAGATCGGGTGGGTCGTTTGGGGTTACTTGGGGGCATTTCTGTACTTTTTTGGGTTTGGTATTTTCTAAAAAGTGTCATTATCTCTTATTAGACGTGTAGAGGAGATGTTGAGGGTCGCGACCTTCAAATCGATACCCATTTTGGCATATGTTCATTTTCAGTTTGAACCAGACCGGGTGGGTTGTTTGGGGTTCTTTGGAGTCATTTCTATACTTTTTTGGGTTTGGTATTTTTTAAAAACTGTCCTTATCTCTTATTAGACATGTGGATGCGATGTTGAGGGTCGTGACCTTCGAATCGATACCTATTTTGGCATATGTTCATTTTACGTTTAAACCAGACCGGGTGGGTCGTTTGTGTTTATTTTAGAGCATTTCTGTATTTTTTGGGTTTGGGATTATCTAAAAAATGTCCTTATCTCTTATTAGCCGTGTGGATGCGATGTTGAGGGCCGTGGCCTAAGAATCGATACCTATGTAGACATATGTTCATTTTCGTTTCAAACCAGACCGGTTGGGTCGTTTGGGGTTATTTGGTGGCGATTCTGTACTTTTTTGGGTTGGTCTTTTCTAAAAAGTGTCTTTATCTCTTATTAGACGTGTAGATGCGATGTTGAGGGTCGTCACCTTCGAATCGATACCTATTTCGGCACTTGTTAATTTTTGGTTTAAACCAGACCGGGTGGGCCATTTGGGGTTATTTGGGAGCATATCTGTACTTTTTTTGTTTGGTATTTTCTAAAAAGTGTCATTATCTCTTATTAGACGTGTGGAGGACATGTTGAGGGACGTGACGTTTGAAACGATACCTATTGCAGCCCAAAAAGTATAGAAATGCCCCCAAATAACCCCAAACAATCCACCCGGTATGGTTTAAACAAAAAATGAACATGTGCCAAAATATGTATCGATTCAAAGGTCACGACCCTCCATATCGCATCCACACTTCTAATAAGATATAAGGACAGTTTTTAAAAAATACCAAACCCAAAAAAGTAGAGAAATGCCCCCAAATAACCCCAAACGACCCACCCGGTCTAGTTTAAACAGAAAATGAACATATGCCGAAATGGGCATCGTTTCGAAGGTCACGACACTCAACATCTCCTCCTCACATCTAATAATAGATTAGGACACTTTTTAGAAAATACCAAACCCAAAAAAGTACAGAAATGCCCCCAAATAACCCCAAACAACCCACCATGTCAGGTTTAAACCAAAAATGAACATATGCCAAAATAGGTATCGATTCGATGGTCACGACCCTCAACATCGCATCTACTGGTCTAATAAGATATAAAGATAGTTTTTAGAAAATACCAAGCCCAAAAAAGTACGGAAATGCCCCCAAATAACCCCAAACGACCCACCATGTCAGGTTTAAACAGAAAATGAACATATACCGAAATAGGTATCGATTCGAAGGTCACGACCCTCAACATCGTATCCACACGTATAATAAGAGAGGACAGTTTTTAGAAAATACGGAACCCAAAAAAATACAGAAATGCCACCAAATAACCCCAAACGACCCACCCAGTCTTGTTTAAACTAAAAATGAACATATGCTGAAATGGGTATCGATTCGAAGGTCACGACCCTCAACATCGCATCCACACATCTAATAAGAGATAATGACAGTTTTTTAAAAATATCAAACCCAAAAAAGTTCAGAAAGCCCCCAAATAACCCCAAACAACTTACCTGGTCTGGTTTAAATAGAAAATGAACATATGCCGAAATGGGTATCGATTCGAAGGTCACGATACTCAACATCTCCTCCACATGTCTAATAAGAGATAAGGACACTTTTTAGAAAATACCAAACCAAAAAAAGTATAGAAATGCCCCCAAATAACCCACCATGTCAGGTTTAAACCGAAAATGAACATATGCCGAAGTAGTTATTGATTGGAAGGTCACGGCCCTCTACAATGCATCCGCACGTCTAATAAGAGATAAGGACACTTTTTAGAAAATCCCAAACCCAAAACAGTACAAAAATGCCCCCGAATAACCCCAAACGACCCACCCGCTCTGGTTTTAACCGAAAATGTACATATGCCAAAATACGTATCGATTCGAAGGTCACGACCCTCAACATCGCATCCACACGTCTAATAAGAGATAAGGACAGTTTTTAGAAAATACCAAACCCAAAAAAATATAGAAATGCCCCCAAATAACCCCAAACGACCCACCTGGTCTGATTTAAACTGAAAATGAACATATGCCGAAACAGGTATCAATTCGAAGGTCAGGACCCTCAACATCTCCTCCACAGGTCTAATAAGAGATAAGGACACTTTTTAGAAAATACCAAACCAAAAAAAGTACAGAAATGTCCCTAAATAACCCCAAACAACCCACCATGTCAGGTTTAAACCGAAAATGAACATATGCCGAAATAGGTATTGATTCGAACGTCACGACCCTCAACATTGCATCCACAGTTCTAATAAGAGATATGGACAGTTTTTAAAAAATCCGAAACCCAAAAAAGTACAGACAAACCCCCAAATAACCTCACACGACCCACCTGGTCTGGTGTAAATCGAAAATGTACATATGCCAAAATAGATATCGATTCGAAGGTCACGACCCTCGACATCGCATCCACACGTCTAATAAGAGATAAGCACAGTTTTTAAAAAATACCAGACCCAAAAAATTACAGAAATGCCCCCAAATAACCCAACACTACCCACCTAGTATGGTTTAAACAGAAAATGAACATATGCCGAAATAGGTATCGATTCGAAGGTCACGACCCTCAACATCGCATCCACACGTCTAATAAGAGATAAGGACACTTTTTAAATAATACCAAACCAAAAAAAGTACGGAAATGCCCCCAAATAGCCCCAAACAACCCACCATGTCAGGTTTAAACCGAAAATGAACATATGCCTAAATAGGTATTGATTCGAAGGTCACAACCGTCAACATTGCATCCACACGTCTAATAAGAGATAAGGACACTTTTTAGAAAATTCCAAACCCAAAAACAGTACAGAAATGCCCCCAAATAACCACAAACGACCCACCCGATCTGATTTAAACTAAAAATGTACATATGCCAAAATAGGTATCGATTCGAAGGTCAGGACCCCCAACATCACATCCACACGTCTAATAAGAGATAATGACAGTTTTTAAAATATACCAAACCCAAAAAAAATGAAGAAATGACCCCAAATAACCCCAAACGACTCACCTAGTCTGGTTTAAATAGAAAATGAACATATGCCGAATTAGTTATCGATTCGAAAGTCACGACTCTCAACCTCTCCTCCACACGTCTAATAGGAGATAAGGACACTTTTTAGAAAATGCCAAACCAAAAAAAATACAGAAATGCCCCCAAATAACCCCAAACAACCCACCATATCAGGTTTAAACAAAAAATGAACATATGCTGAAATAGGTATTAATTGGAAGGTCACGGCCCTCAACATTGCATCCGCACGTCTAATAAGAGATATGGATACTTTTTAGAAAATCCCAAACCCAAAAAAGTACAAAAATGCCCCCAAATAACCCCAAACGACCCACCCGGTCTGGTTTAAACCGAAAATGTACATATGCCAAAATCGGTATCGATTCGAAGGTCACGACCCTCAACATCGCATTCACACATCTAATAAGAGATAAGGACAGTTTTTAGAAAATACTAAACCCAAAAAAGTACAAAAATGCCCCTAAATAATCCCAAACGACCCACCCGGTCTGGTTTGAACAGAAAATGAACATATGCCAAAATAGGTTTCGATTCGAAGGTCACGACCCTCAACATTGCATCCACACATGTAATAAGATATAAGGACACTTCTTAAAAAATCCCAAACCCAAAAAAGTACAAAAATGCCCCCAAATAACCCCAAACGACCCACCCGGTCTGGTTTAAATAGAAAATGAACATATGCCGAAATGGGTATTGTTTCGAAGGTCACAACACTCAACATCTCCTCCACACGTCTAATAATAGATTAGGACACTTTTTAGAAAATACCAAACCCAAAAAAGTACAGAAATGCTCCCAAATAACCCCAAACGACCCACCCGGTCTGGTTTAAATTGAAAATGAACATAAGCCGAAATTGGTATTGATTCGAAGGTCACTACCCTCAACATCTCCTCCACACGTCTAATAAGAGATAATGACACTTTTTAGAAAATACCAAACCCAAAAAAGTACAGAAATGCCCCCAAATAACCCCAAACGACCCACCCGGTCTGGTTTAAACTGAAAATGAACATATGCCGAAATGGGTATCGATTCGAAGGTCACGACCCTCAACATCTCCTCCACACGTCTAATAAGTGATAAGGACACTTTTTAGAAAGTACCAAACCCAAAAAAGTACAGAAATGCCCCCAAATAACCCCAAACAACCCACCATGTCAGGTTTAAACCGAAAATGAACATATACCGAATTAGGTATCGATTTGATGGTCACGACCCTCAACATCGCATCTACAGGTCTAATAAGATATAAAGATACTTTTTAGAAAATACCAACCCCAAAAAAGTACGAAAATGCCCCCAAATAACCCCAAACGACCCACCATGTCAGGTTTAAACAGAAAATGAACATATGCCGAAATAGGCATCGATTCGAAGGTCACAACCCTCAACCGCTCTCCTCCACACGTCTAATAAGAGATAAGGACACTTTTTAGAAAATACAAACCCAAAAAAATACAGAAATGCCCCCAAATAACCCCAAACAACCCACCATGTCAGGTTTAAACCGAAAATGAACATATGCCAAAGTAGGTATCGATTCGATGGTCACGACCCTCAACATCGTATCTACATGTCTAATAAGAGATAAGGATAGTTTTTAGAAAACACCAAACCCAAAAAGTAGAGAAATGTCCCCAACTAACCCCAAACAACCCACCATGTCAGGTTTAAACCAAAAATGAACATATGCCGAAATAGGTATCGATTCGATGGCCGCGACCCTCAACATCACATCTACACGTCTAATAAAAGATAAGGATACTTTTTAGAAAACACCAAAACCAAAAAAGTATGGAAATGTCACCAAATAACCCAAAACGACCCACCCAGTCTGGTTTAAACCGAAAATGAACATATGTCAAAATAGGTATTGATTCGAAGGTCACGACCCTCAACATCGCATCTACACGTCTAATAAGAGATAAAGACACTTTCTAGAAAATACCAAACCCAAAAAAGTACAGAAATGCCCCCAAATAACCCCAAACGATCCACCCGGTCTGGTTTAAATAGAAAATGAACATATGCCAAAATAGGTATCGATTCGAAGGTCACGACCCTCCATATCGCATCCACATATCTAATAAGATATAAGGATAGTTTTTAAAAAATACCAAACCCAAAAAAGTAGAGAAATGCCCCCAAATAACCCCAAACGACCCACCAGGTCTGGTTTAAATAGAAAACGAACAAATGCCAAAATGGGTATCGTTTCGAAGCTCACGACACTCAACATCTCCTCCACACGTCTAATAAGAGATTAGGACACTTTTTAGAAAATACCAAACCAAAAAATATATAGAAATGGCCCCAAATAACCCCAGACAACCCACCATGTCTGGTTTAAGCCAAAAATGAACATATGCCGAAATAGGTATTAATTGGAAGGTCACGACCCTCAACATTGCATCCACATGTCTAATAAGGGAGAAGGACAATTTTTTTAAAATCCCAAACCCAAAAAAGTATAGAAATGCCCCCAAATAACCCCAAACGACCCATCTGGTCTGGTTTAAATAAAAAATGTACATATGCCGAAATAGGTATCGATCCGAAGGTCACGACCCTGAACATCGCATCCACACGTCTAATAAGAGATAAGGACAGTTTTTAGAAAATACCAAACCCAAAAATGTATAGAAATGCCCCCAAATAACCCCAAACGACCCACCCGACCTGGTTTAAACTGAAAATGAACATATTCCAAAATAGGTATCGATTCGAAGGTCATGACCCTCAACATCTCCTCCACACATCTAATAAGAGATAATGACACTTTTTAGAAAATACCAAACCCAAAAAAGTACAGAAATTCCTCCAAATAACCCCAAACGACCCACCCGGTCTGGTTTAAACTGAAAATGAGCATATACCGAAATAGGTATCGATTCGAAGGTCACGACCCTCAACCGTTCTCCTCCACATGTCTAATAAGAGATAAGGACACTTTTTACAAAATATCAAACCCAAAAAAGTATAGAAATGTCCCCCCAAATAACCCCAAACAACCCCCCATGTCAGGTTTAAACTGAAAATGAACATATGCCAAAATAGGTATCGATTCCTAGTTTGGCATTTGTTCATTTTCGGGTTAAACCACATTGGGTGGGTCGTTTTGGGTTATTTGGGGGCATTTCTATACTTTTTTCGGTTGGTATTCTCTAAAAACTCTCCTTATCTCTGATTAGACGAGTGGATGCGATGTTGAGGGTCATGACCTTCGAATCGATACCTAATTTGGCATATGTTCATTTTTTGTCTAAACCAGACCAGATGGGTCATTTGGGGGTGTTGCTGTACTTTTTTGGGTTTGGTATTTTCTAAAAAGTGTCATTATCTCTTATTAAACGTGTGGATGCGATGTTGAGGGTCGTGACCTTCGAATCGATACGTATTTCGGCATTCGTTCATTTTCGGTTTAAACCAAACCGGGTGGGTCGTTTGGGGTATTTGGGGGCATTTCCGTACTTTTTTTGGCTTGGGATTTTCTAAAAAGTCTCCTTATCTCTTATTAGACGTGTGGATGCGATGTTGAGGGTCGTGACCTTCGAATCAATACCTATTTCTACATATGGTCATTTTCGGTTTAAACCAGACCGGATAGGTTGTTCGAGGTTATGTGGGGGAATTTCCATACTTCTTTGGGTTTTGTATTTTCTTAAAAGTGTCCTTATCTCCAATTAGACATGTTGATGCGATGTTGTGGGTGTTGACCTTCGAATTGATACCTATTTTGACACATGTTCATTTTTGGTCTAAACCAGACCGGATGGGTCGTTTGGGGTAATTTTGGGCCATTGCTGTACTTTTTTGGGTTTGGTATTTTCTAAAAAGTGTCATTATCTCTTATTAGACGTGTGGAAGCGATGTTGAGGGTCGTGTCCTTCGAATCGATACCTATTTTGGCATTTGTTTATTTTCAGTTTAAACCAGACCGGGTGGGTCGTTTGGGGTTATTTAGGGCCATTTCTATACTTTTTGGGGTTTGGGATTCTCTAAAAAGTGCCCTTATCTCTTATTACACTTTTGGATACGATGTTGAGGGTCGTGACCTTCGAATCGATACCTATTTTGGCATATGTTTATTTTTGGTTTAAAGCATACCGGGTGGATCGTTTGGGGTTATTTGGGGGCATTTTTGTACTTTTTTGGGTTTGGTATTATCTAAAAAGTGTACTTATCGCTTATTAGACGTGTGGATGCGATGTTGAGGGTCGTGACCTTCGAATCGATACCTATTTCGACATATGGTCATTTTTGGTTTAAACCTGACCGGATGGGTCTTTTGGGGTTATTTGGGGGCATTTCTGTACTTTTTTTGGTTTGGAAATTTCTAAAAAGTGTCCGTATCTCTTATTAGACAAGTGGATGCGATGTTGTGGGGCGTGACCTTCGAATCGATACCTAATTTGGGATATGTTCATTTTCGGTTTAAACAAGTCCGGGTGGGTCGTTTGGGGTTATTTGGGGGCATTTCTATACTTTTTTCGGTTGGTATTCTCTAAAAAGTGTCCTTAACTCCTATTAGACGTGTGGATGCGATGTTGAGGGTCGTGACCTTCAAATCGATACCTAATTTGGCATATGTTCATTTTTTGTCTAAACCAGACCAGATGGGTCGTTTGGGCTAATTTGGGGGCGTTGTTGTACTTTTTTGGGTTTGGTAATTTCTAAAAAGTGTCATTATCTCTTATTAGACGTGTGGATGCGATGTTGAGGGTCGTGACCTTCGAATCGATACATATTTCGACATTTGTTCATTTTTGGTTAAAACCAAATCGGGTGGGTCGTTTGGGCTATTAGGGGGCATTTCCGTACTTTTTTTGGCTTGGGATTTTCTAAAAAGTCTCCTTATCTCTTATTAGACGTGTGGATGCGATGTTGTGGGTTGTGACCTTCGAATCAATACCTATTTCAACATATGGTCATTTTCGATTTAAACCAGACCGGATAGGTCGTTCGGGGTTATGTGGGGGAATTTCCATACTTTTTTGGGTTTTGTATTTTCTAAAAAGTGTCATTATCTCTAATTAGACATGTGGATGCGATGTTGTGGGTCTTGACCTTCGAATTGATACCTATTTTGGCACATGTTCATTTTTGGTCTAAACCAGACCATATGGGTCGTTTGGGGTAATTTGGGGCCATTGTTGTACTTTTTTGGGTTTGGTATTTTCTAAAAAGTGTCATTATCTCTTATTAGACGTATGGAAGCGATGTTGAGGGTTGTGTCCTTCGAATCGATACCTATTTTGGCATTTGTTCATTTTCAATTTAAACCAGTCCGGGTGGGTCGTTTGGGGTTATTTGGGGCCATTTCTATACTTTTTGGGGTTTGGGATTCTCTAAAAAGTGTCTTTATCTCTTATTAGACTTTTGGATACGATGTTGAGGTTCGTGACCTTCGAGTCGATACCTATTTCGATATATGTTCATTTTCGGTTTAAACCAGACCGGGTGGGTCGTTTGGGGTTATTTGGGAGCATTTCTATACTTTTTTGGGTTGGGATTTTCTAAAAAGTGCCCTTATCTCTTTTTATACGTGTGGATGCGTTGTTGTGGGTCATGACCTACTAATCGACACCTATTTCGATATATGTTCATTTTCGGTTTAAACCAGATCGAGTGGGTCGTTTGGGGTTATTTGGGGGCATTTTTGTGCTTTTTTGGGTTTGGTATTTTCTAAAAAGTGTCCTTATACTTTATTAGATGTGTGGATGCGATGTTGAGGGACGTGACTTTCGAATCGATACCTATTTTGGCATATGTTCATTTTCGGTTTAAACCAGACTAGGTGGGTCGTTTGGCGTAATTTGGGGACATTGCTGTACTTTTTTGGGTTTGGTATTTTTTAAAATGTGTCATTATCTCTTATTAGACATGTGGATGCGATGTTGGAGGTCGTGACCTTCGAATCAAAACCTCTTTTGGCATTTGTTCATTTTCGGGTTAAACCACATTGGGTGGGTCGTTTGGGGTTATTTGGGGGCATTTCTGTGCTTTTTTGGGCTTGGGATTTTCTTAAAAGTCTCCTTATCTCTGATTAGATGAGTGGAAGCATTGTTGAGGGTCGTGACCTTCGAATCGATACCTATTTCGACATATGGTCATTTTCGGTTTAAACCGGACCGGATGGGTCGTTTGGGGTCATTTGGGGACATTTCTGTACTTTTTTCGGTTTGGTATTTTCTAAAAAGTGTCCTTATCTCTTATTAGACAAGTGGATGCGATGTTGAGGGTTGTGACCTTCGAATCGATACCTATTTCGGGATATGTTAATTTTCGGTTTAAACAAGTCCGGGTGGGTCGTTTGGGGTTATTTGGGGGCATTTCTATACTTTTTTCGGTTTGGTATTTTCTAAAAGGTGTCCTTAACTCCTATTAGACGTGTGGATGCGATGTTGAAGGTTGTGACCTTCGAATCGATACCCAATTTGGCATGTGTTCATTTTTTGTCTAAACCAAACCAGATGGGTCATTTGGGGTAATTTGGTGGCGTTGCTGTACTTTTTTGGGTTTAGTATTTTCTAAAAAGTGTCATTATCTCTTATTAGACGTGTGGATGCGATGTTGAGGGTCGTGACCTTCGAATCCATACCTATTTTGGCATTTGTTCATTTTTGGTTTAAACCAGACCGAGTGGGTCGTTTGGGGTTTTTCGGGGCATTTTTGTAATTTTTTTGGCCTTGGATTTTCTAAAAAGTCTCGTTATCTCTTATTAGACGTGTGGATGCGATGTTGTGGGTCATGACCTTCGAATCGATACCTATTTCGACATATGATCATTTTCGGTTTAAACTAGACCGGATAGGTCGTTTAGGGTTATCAGGGGGCATTTCTGTTCTTTTTTGGGCCTGGGAGTTTCTAAAAAGTCTCCTTATCTCTTATTAGACGTGTGGATGCGATGTTGAGGGTCATGACCTTCGAATCGATACCTATTTCGACATATGGTCATTTCTGATTTAAACCAGATCGGAGGGGTCGTTTTGGGTTATTTGGGGGCATTTCTATACTTTTTTAAGTTTGGCATTTTCTAAAAAGTGCCCTTATCTCTCATTTTCTATTTAAACCAGACCGGGTGAGTCGTTTGGGGTTATTTGGGGGCATTTCTGTACTTTTCTGGGTTGGGATTTTCTAAAAAGTGTCCATATCTCTTATTATACGTGTGGATGCGATGTTGAGGGTCATAACCTTTGAATCGATACCAATTTCGGCAGATGTTTATTTTCTGTTTAAACCAAATCGGGTGGGTCGTTTGGGGTTATTTGGGAGCATTTCTATACTTTTTTGGGTTGGGATTTTCTAAAAAGTGTCCTTATATCTTTCTAGACGTGTGGATGCGATGTTGAGGGTCGTAACCTTCGAATCGATACCTATTTTGGCATATGTTCATTTTTATTTAAACCATACCGGGTGGGTCGTTTGGCGTAATTTGGGGGCATTGCTGTACTTTTTTTGGTTTCGTATTTTCTAAAATGTGTCATTATATCTTATTAGACGGGTGGATGCGATGTTGAAGGTCGAGACCTTCGAATCGATACCTATTTTAGCATTTGTTCATTTTTGGGTTAAACCACAGGGTGAGTCGTTTGGGGTTTTTTGGGGGCATTTCTGAACTTTTTTGGGCTTTGGATTTTCTAAAAAGTCTCCTTATCTCTGATTAGACGAGTGGATGCGATGTTGTGGGTCGTGACCTTCGAATCGATACCTATTTCGACATATGGTCATTTTCGGTTTAAACCAGACCAGGTGGGTCGTTTGGGGTTATTTGGGGGCATTTCTATCCTTTTTTTGGTTTGGTATTCTCTAAAAAGTGTCCTTATCTCTTATTAAACAAGTAGATGCGATGTTGTGGGTCGTGACCTTCGAATCGGTACCTATTTCGGGATATGTTCATTTTCGATTTAAACAAGTCCGGGTGGGTCGTTTTGGGGTTATTTTGGGGCATTTCTATACCTTTTTCGGTTTGGTATTTTCTAAAAAGTGTCCTTAACTCCTATTAGATGTGTGGATGCAATGTTGAGGGTCCTGAGCTTCGAATCGATACCTATTTTGGCATATGTTCATTTTTGGTCTAAACCAGAACGGATGGGTCATTTGGGGTAATTTGGGGGCGTTGCTGTACTTTTTGGGTTTGATATTTTCTAAAAAGTGTCATTATCTCTTATTAGAGGTGTGGATGCGATGTTGAGGGTCGTGACTTTCGAATCGATACCTATTTCGGCATTTGTTCATTTTTGGTTTATACCAGACCGGGTGGGTCGTTTGGGGTATTTTGGGGCATTTTCGTACTTTTTTAGGGTTGGGATTTTCTAAAAAGTCTCGTTATCTCTTATTAGACGTGTGGATGCAATGTTGAGGTTCGTGACCTTCGAATCGATACCTATTTCGACATATGGTCATTTTCGATTTAAACTGGACCGGATGGGTCGTTTGGGGTTATCTAGGGGCATTTCTGTTCTTTTTTGGGCTTGGGATTTTCTAAAAAGTCTCCTTATCTCTTATAAGACGTGTGGATGCGATGTTGAGGGTCGTGACCTTCGAATCGATACCTATTTTGACATATGGTCATTTTTTGTTTAAACTAGACCGGATGGGTTGTTTGGGGTTATCTGGGGGCATTTCTGTTCTTTTTTGGGCTTGGGATTTTCTAAAAAGTCTCCTTATCTCTTATTAGACGTGTGGATGCGATGTTGAGGGTCGTGACCTTCGAATCGATACCTATTTCCACATATGGTCATTTTTTGTTTAAACCAGGCCGGAGGGGTCGTTTTGGGTTATTTGGGGGCATTTCTATACTTTTTTAAGTTTGATATTTTCTAAAAAGTGCCCTTATCTCTTATTAGACAAGTGGATACGATGTTGAGGGTCGTGACCTTCGAATCGATAGCTATTTCAGGATATGTTCATTTTCTGTTTAAACCAGACCGGATGGGTCGTTTGGTGTTATTTGGGGGCATTTCTATACTTTTTTGGGTTGGGATTTTCTAAAAAGTGTGCTTATCTCTTATTAGACGTGTGGATGCGATGTTGAGGGTCAAAACCTTCGAATCGATACCGATTTCGACAGATGTTCATTTTTTGTTTAAACCCGTTCGGATGGGTCGTTTGGGGTTATTTGGGGCATTTCTATAATTTTTGGGGTTTGAGAATCTCTAAAAAGTGTCCTTATCTCTTTCTAGACGTGTGGATGCGATGTTGAGGGTCATGACCTTCGAATCGATACATATTATATATGTTCATTTTCGGTTTAAGCCAGACCGGGTGGGTCGTTCGGGGTTATTTGGGGGCATTTTTGTACTTTTTTGGGTTTGGTATTTTCTAAAAAGTGTCCTTATCTGTTATTAGACTTGTGGATGCGATGTTGAGGGTCGTGACCTTCGAATCAATACCAATTTTGGCATATGTTCATTTTCGGTTTAAACCATACCGGGTGGGTCATTTGGAATAATTTGGGGGCATTGCTGTACTTGTTTGGGTTTGGTATTTTCTAAAATGTGTCATTATCTCTTATTAGGCGGGTGGATGCGATGTTGAAGGTCGTGACCTTCGAATCGATACCTATTTTGGCATTTGTTCATTTTCGGGTTAAACCACTGGGTGGGTCGTTTGGGGTTATTTGGGGGCATTTCTAAACTTTTCTGGGCTTGGGATTTTCTAAAAAGTCTCCTTATCTTTGATTAGACGAGTGGATACGATGTTGTGGGTCGTGACCTTCGAATCGATACCTATTTCGACATATGGTCATTTTCGGTTTAAACCAGACCGGATGGGTCGTTTGGGGTTATTTGGGGGCATTTCTGTCCTTTTTTTGGTTTGGTATTCTCTAAAAAGTGTCCTTATCTCTTTTTAAACAAGTGGATGCGATGTGGTGGGTCGTGACCTTCGAATCGATACCTATTTCGGGTTATGTTCATTTTCGGTTTGAACAAGTCCGGGTGGGTCGTTTGGGGTTATTTGGGGGCATTTCTATACCTTTTTCGGTTTGGTATTTTCTAAAAAGTGTCATTATCTCTTATTAGACGTGTGGATGCGATGTTGAGGGTCGTGATCTTCGTATCGATACCTATTTTGACATATGGTCATTTTTGGTTTAAACTAGACCGGATGGGTCGTTTGGGGTTATTTGGGGGCATTTCTGTTCTTTTTTGGGCTTGGGATTTTCTAAAAAGTCTCCTTATCTCTTATTAGACATGTGGATGGGATGTTGTGGGTCGTGACCTTCGAATTGATACCTATTTCGACATATGGTTATTTCGGTTTAAACCAGTCCGAAGGGGTCGTTTTGGGTTATTTGGGGGCATTTCTGTACTTTTTTAAGTTTGGTATTTTCTAAAAAGTGCCCTTATCTCTTATTAGACAAGTGGATGTAGGGGTGTCAATGGGTCTGGTTGGGCCGGGCCTGCCTAAACCCTAACCCTGACCCTAGTGGCCTTAACCTAAACCCTGACCCTGACCCAGCCCTAGCAGGGCCAAGAAACCCTCAACCCTGACCCGACCCTGCCAGGGTTTTTCCTAACCCGGCCCGGCCCGACCCGACCCTGATAGAGTCGGGCAAGGTTGGGTTGGCCCTGATTGACCCTGTCCCTAAACTGACCTTGACTTTAATTTATTATTTTTTTGAAAATGGTTGTAATGCCCGTAATTTTTACTATACTAAAGTTGATCAGATTGTAAGTTTTTAAAATTGTCAGCATTGCGATTGTCATATTCCACCTCTTTGCAAGTAAAATATTTTAACTTAAATTAAAGCAGTAAAAATGAACAGCTTATAAACAGTGCACTCAATGAATCTCTTTAGCTTGAGATCTGAAATTTCTCCTAATTTCTCCCCATTCTACTCTCCTTTCTAAGCTTAATTATGTACAAATGCAACAGGGAAAGAAAAACGTGAAAGTCTAAAGGTAGAAGATAGATTGCAAGAAGA
>NW_025317604.1:0-50022 GCF_018873765.1 Telopea speciosissima
AAATAGTCCCAAACGACCCACCCGGTCTAGTTTAACCAAAAATGAACATATGTCAAAACAGGTATCGATTCGAAGGTCACGACCTTCAATATTGCATCCACACGTCTAATAAGAGATAATGACACTTTTTAGAAAATCCCAAGCCCAAAAAAATACATCTATGCCCCCAAATTACCACAAACGATCCACCCGGTCTGGTTTAATAAAAAATGAACATATGTCAAAATAGGTATCGATTCGAAGGTCACGACCTTCAACATTGCATCCACACCTTTAATAAGAGATAAGGACACTTTTTAGAAAATCCCAAGCCCAAAAAAGTAAAAAAATGCCCCCAAATAACCCCAAACAACCCACCCAATCGGGTTTAAACCGAAAATGAACATATGCCAAAATAGGTATTGATTAGATGGTCACGACCCTCAACATCGCATCCACACATCTAAGAAGAGATAACCACACCATTTAAAAAATGTCAAGCCCTAAAATGTACAGAAATACCCCAAATTACCACAAACAACCCACCTGGTCTGGTTTAAATCGAAAATGAACATATGTCAAAATAGGTGTCGATTTGAAGGTCACGACGCTCAATATCGCATCCACATGTCTAATAAGAGATAAGGACACTTTTTAGAAAATCCCAAACCCAAAAAAGTACAGAAATGCCCCCAAATATCCCCCAACAACCCACCAGATTTGGTTTAAACCGAAAATGAAAATATGTTAAAATTGGTATCGATTCGACGGTCCGGCCCTCAACATCGCA
Source organism: Telopea speciosissima (assembly GCF_018873765.1). NCBI lineage: Eukaryota > Viridiplantae > Streptophyta > Magnoliopsida > Proteales > Proteaceae > Telopea > Telopea speciosissima. Next base: position 770 of record NW_025317604.1, read on the forward strand.
TCCACACGTCTAATAAGAGATAAGGACACTTTTTAGAAAATCTAAAGCCCGAAAAAGTACAGATATGCCTCCAAATAACCCCAAACGACCCTCCCGATCTGGTTTAACCAAAAATGAACATATGTCGAAATAGGTATCGATTCGAAGGTCACGACGTTCAACATTGCATCCACATGTCTATTAAGAGATAAGGACACTTTTTAGAAAATCCCAAGCCCAAAAAAATACAAAAATGCCCCCAAATAACCCCAAACAATCCATCCAATCTGGTTTAAACCGAAAATGAACATATGCCGAAATAGGTATGGATTCGATGGTCACGGCACTCAACATCACATCCACACGTCTAATAAGAGATAAGCACACCTTTCAAAAAATGTCAAGCCCTAAAGAGTATAGAAATGCCCCAAATTACCACAAACGACCCACCAAGTCTGGCTTAAACCGAAAATGAACATATGTTGAAATAGGTGTCGGTTTGAAGGTCACGACGCTCAACATCGCATCCTCATTTCTAAGAACAGATAACGACACCTCCTAGAAAATACCAAACCCAAATAACTACGAAAATACCCTAAAATAACCCCAAACGACCTACCCTGTCTGGTTGAAATTGAAAATGAATATATGTCAAAAAACGTATCGATACGAAGGTCACGCAACCATTAACATCGCATCCACACGTCTAATAAGAGATGAGAAAACTTTTTTAAAAATCCCCAGCCGAAACAAGTATAGAAATGTCCCCAAAATAACTCCAACCGACCCACCCGGTCAGGTTTAAACCAAAAATGAACATATGCCAAAATAGGTATCGATTCGAAGGTCACGACCCTCAACATCGCATCCACATGTCTAATAAGACATAAGGACACGTTTTAGAAAATCCAAAACCCAAAAATGTACAGAAATGCCTCCAAATAACCCCAAACGACCCACCCGGTCTGGTTTAACTAAAAATGAACATATGTCAAAATAGGTATCGATTTAAAGGTCACGGCCTTCAACATTGCATCCACACGTCTAATAAGAGTTAAGGACACTTTTTAGAAAATCCCAAGCCCAAAAAAGTACAGAAATGCCCCCAAATTACCACAAACGACCCACCCGGTCTGGTTTAAACAAAAATGAACATATGTCGAAATGGTATCAATTCGAAGGTCACAACCTTCAACATTGCATCCACACGTCTAATAAGAGATAAGGACACTTTTTAGAAAATCCCAAGCCCAAAAAATTACAGAAATGCCCCCAAATGCCCCCAAATGACCCACCCAATCTGGTTTAAACCGAAAATAAACATATGCCGAAATAGGTACTGATTCGATGGTCATGACCCTCAACATCGTATCCGTACGTCTAATAAGAGATAAAGACACCTTTTAAAAATCCCAAGCCATAAAAAGTATAGAAATGCCCCCAAATTACCACAAACGACCCACCCAGTCCGGTTTAAACCGAAAATGAACATATGTCGAAATAGGTGTCGATTTGAAGGTCACGACCCTCAACATCCCATCCACACGTCTAATAAGAGATAAGGACACTTTTTGGAAAATCCCAACCCAAAAAAAGTACAGAAATGCCTCTAAATAACCCTAAAGGACCCACCCGGCCTTGTTTAACCAAAAATAAACATATGTCGAAATAGGTATTGATTCGAAGGTCATGACCCTCAACATTGCATCCACACGTCTAACAAGAGATAAGGACACTTTTTAGAAATTCTCACGCCCAAAAAAGTATAGAAATGCCCCCAAATTACCACAAACGACCCACCCGGTCTGGTTTAACCAAAAATGAACATATGTCGAAATAGGTATCGATTCGAGAGTCACAACCTTCAACATTGAATCCACACGTCTAATAAGAGATAAGGACACTTTTTAGAAAATCCCAAGCCCAAATAAGTACAGAAATGCCCCAAAATAACCCCAAATGACCCATCCAATCTGGTTTAAATCGAAAATGAACATATGCCGAAATATATATTGATTCGATGCTCACAACCCTCAATATCGCATTCGTACGTCTAATAAAAGATAAGGACACCTTTTAAAAAATCCCAAGCCATAAAAAGTACGAAAATGCCTCCAAATTACCACATACGACCCACCAAGTCCGGTTTAAACCGAAAATGAACATATGTCGAAATAGGTATCGATTTGAAGGCCACGACCCCCAACATCCCATCTACACGTCTAATAAGAAATAAGGAAACTTTTTAGAAAATACCAAACCCAAATAACTACAGAAATGCCCCAAAATAACCCTAAACGACCCACCCGGTCTGGTTGAAACTGAAAATGAACATATGTCAAAAAACGTATCGATTCAAAGTTCAGGCAACCCTTAACATCGCATCCACACGTCTAATAAGAGATAAGGAAACTTTTTTGAAAATCCCCACCCCAAACAAGTATATAAATGTCCCCAAAATAACCTCAAACAACCCACTCGGTCAGGTTTAAACCGAAAATGAACATATGCCAAAACAGGTATCAATTCGAAGGTCACAACCCTCAACATCGCATCCACATGTCTAATAAGAGATAAAGACACTTTTTAGATATTCCCAAACCCAAAAAAGTACAGCAATGCCTCCAAATTATCCCAAACGACCCACCCGGTCTGGTTTAACAAAAAATGAACATATGTCAAAATAGGTATCGATTCGAAGGTCACGACCTTTAACATTGCATCCACACGTCTAACAAGAGATAAGGACACTTTTTGGAAAGTCCCAAGCCCAAAAAAGTACAGAAACGTCCCCAAATTATCACAAACGACCCACCCGGTCTGTTTTAACCAAAAATGAACATATGTCAAAATAGGTATCGATTCGAAGGTCACGACCTTTAACATTGCATCCACACATCTAATAAGAGATAAGGACACTTTTTAGAAAACCCCAAGCCCAAAAAAGTACCGAAATGCCCCCAAATTACCACAATCGACCCACCCGATCTGGTTTAACCAAAAATGAACATATGTCGAAATAGGTATCGATTCGAGGGTCACAACCTTCAACATTGCATCCACACGTCTAATAAGAGATAAGGACACTTTTTAGAACATCCCAATCCCAAATCAGTAAAGAAATGCCCCCAAATAACCCCAAACGACCCACCAATCTGGTGTAAACCGAAAATGAACATAAGCCAAAATAGATATTGCTTCGATGGTCACGACCCTCAATATCGTATCCGTATGTCTAATAAAAGATAAGGACACCTTTTAAAAAAACCCAAGCCATAAAAAGTACAGAAATGCCTCCAAATTACCACAAACGACCCACCCAATTCGGTTTAAACCGCAAATGAACATATATTGAAATAGGTGTCGATTTGAAGGTCACGACCCTCAACATCCCATCCACACGTCTAATAAGAGATAAGGACACTTTTGAGAAAATACCAAACCCAAATAACTACAAAAATGCCCCAAAATAACCCCAAACGACCCACCCGGTCTGGTTGAAATTGAAAATGAACATATGTCAAAAAACGTATCGTTACGAAGGTCAGGCAACCCTTAATATCGCATCCACACGTCTAATAAGAGATAAGAAAACTTTTTTGAAAATCCCCAGCCCAAACAAGTATATAAATGTCCCCAAAATAACCCCAAACCACCTACCCGGTCAGGTTTCAACCGAAAATGAACATATACCAAAATAGGTATCGATTCGAAGGTCACGACCCCCAACATCGCATCCACATGTCTAATAAGAGATAAGGTCACTTTTTAGAAAATCCCAAACCCAAAAAAGTGCAGAAATGCCTCCAAATAACCACAAACGACCCACCCGGTCTGGTATAACCAAAAATAAACATATGTCAAAATAGGTATCGATTTGAAGGTCACGACCTTCAACATTGCATCCATGCGTCTAATAAGAGATAAGGACACTCTTTAGAAAATCCCAAGCCCAAAAAAGTACAGAAATGCCCCCAAATTATCACAAACGACCCACCCGGTCTGGGTTAACCAAAAATGAACATATGTCAAAATAGGCATCGATTCGGAGGTTACGACCTTCAACATTGCATCCACACGTCTAATAAGAGATAAGGACACTTTTTAGAAAATCCCAAGCCCAAAAAAGTAGAGAAATGCCCCCAAATAACCCCAAACGACCCACCCAATCTGGTTTAAACCGAAAATGAACATATGCCGAAATAGGTATTGATTCGATAGTCGACATCGCATCCGTACGTCTAATAAGAGATAAGGACACCTTTTAAAAAATCCCAAGCCATAAAGAGTACAGAAATGCCCCCAAATTACCACAAACGACCCACCCAGTCCGGTTTAAACAGAAAATGAACATATGCCGAAATAGGTATTGATTCGATGGTCACGGCCTCAACATCGCATCTGTATGTCTAATAAAAATTAAGGACACCTTTTCGAAAATCCCAAGCCACAAAAAGTACAGAAATGCCCCCAAATTACCACAAACGACCCACCTAGTCCAGTTTAAATCGAAAATGAACATATGTCGAAATAGGTGTCGATTCGAAGGTCACGACCCTCAACATCCCATCCACACGTCTAATAAGAGATAAGGACACATTTTAGAAAATCCCATGCCCAAAAAAGTACAGAAATGCCCCCAAATTACCACAAACGACCCACCCAGTCTGGTTTAACCAAAAATGAACATATGTCAAAATAGGTATCGATTCGAAGGTCACGACCTTTAACATTGCATCCACACATCTAATAAGAGATAAGGACACTTTTTAGAAAACCCCAAGCCCAAAAAAGTACCGAAATGCCCCCAAATTACCACAATCGACCCACCCGATCTGGTTTAACCAAAAATGAACATATGTCGAAATAGGTATCGATTCGAGGGTCACAACCTTCAACATTGCATCCACACGTCTAATAAGAGATAAGGACACTTTTTAGAACATCCCAATCCCAAATCAGTAAAGAAATGCCCCCAAATAACCCCAAACGACCCACCCAATCTGGTTTAAACCGAAAATGAACATATGCCGAAATAGATATTGATTCGATGGTCATGACCCTCAATATCACATCCGTACGTCTAATAAAAGATAAGGACACTTTTTCAAAAATCCCAAGCCATAGAAAGTACAGAAATGCCTCCAAATTACCAGAAACGACCCACCCAATCTGGTTTAAACAAAAAATGAACATATGTCGAAATAGGTGTCGATTTGAAGGTCACGACCCTCAACATCCCATCCGCTCGTCTAATAAGATATAAGGACACTTTTTAGAAAATACCAAACCCAAATAACTACAGAAATACTCCGAAATAACCCCAAACGACCCACTCGGTCAGGTTGAAACTCAAAATGAACATATGTCGAAAAATGTATCGATTTGAAGGTAAGGCAACCCTTACCATCCCATCCACGCATCTAATATGAGATAAGGAAACTTTTTGAAAACACCCAGCCCAAACAAGTATAGAAATGTCCCCAAAATAACCCCAAATGACCCACCCGATCAGGTTTAAACCGAAAATGAACATATGCCGAAATAGGTATCGATTTGATGGTCACGACCCTCAACCTCGTATCCACACGTCTAATCAGAGATAACCACACCATTTAAAAAATGCCAAGCACTAAAAAGTGCAAAAATGCCCCAAATTACCACAAATGACCCACCCAATCTGGTTTAAACCAAAAATGAACATATGTCGAAATAGGTGTCGATTTGAAGGTCACGACCCTCAACATCCTATTCACACGTCTAATAAGAGATAAGGACACTTTTTAGAAAATCCCAAACCCAAAAAAGTACACAAATGCCCCCAAATATCCCCCAATGACCCACCTGATCTGGTTTAAACCGAAAATGAAAATATGTCAAAATTGTTATCGATTCGACGGTCACGGCCCTCAACATCGCATCCACACGTCTAATAAGAGATAAGGACACTTTTTAGAAAATCCCAAGCCCAAAAAAAATATAGAAATGCCCCCAAATAACGCCAAACAACCCACCCAATCTGGTTTAATCCGAAAATGAACATATACCGAAATAGGTATCGATTCAGATTGGAAGTATGTACACAATGGTGAGGTTGATAATACAATTCGGATTTGGTTGGGCTGGGATCCGAGCTTTTTAAATGTTGAAGAAATTCAGAAAACTAAGCAGTTTATTCATGCCAAGGTGTCGATTTTGGGAATTGCTGTCTCCTTCCTTTGCACCGTAGTGTATGCTCAAAATACGGCGGCAGGCCGGAAGGATTTGTGGGAGGATGTTGGAAGACTAGCTAGTGCTATTGCCACCCCATGGGCTGTCTTAGGGGATTTCAATGTGATTCGAAATCATAATGAGAAAATTGGTGGGGACCCTGTTCGGTTTGAGGCTATTGATGATTTCAACACTTTTATTGAGGACTCAGGGCTGATTGACTTGACGTGGAAAGGGGAAGCTATGACTTGGAATAACAAGCAAAGTGGAGATGCTAGAATTTGTTGTAAGCTAGACAGGGTGATGGTAAACTTGGCTTGGATGGATGTCTTCAGAACTTCAGAGGCTGTCTTTCACCCTCCTGGTCTCTCTGACCACTCTCCTGTAGTGGTGGCTGTGTTAGATGAGGCTAATTTTGGCCCTAAACCTTTTAGGTTTTTTGAAGCTTGGATTGGCAGAGATGGGTTTGATGATATGGTTCGGAAGGGCTGGGAGCAGCCTGTTAGCTTGCAACTCAACCCCATTCTTAGGTTTGTTGCCCGGTTAAGGAATGTTAAAAAAGAGCTGAAAAAGTGCAATAAAGAGTGCATTGGAGATGTTTTTGCTGCGGTAAAGGCTGCACAGGCTGAGTTGCACCAATCTCAATGCAATCTTAGGGACCACCCTGATGACCCGAATCTGGTTTCTTTGGAGACTCAAGCTAAGGTGAAATTATGGGAAGCCTTGGCCATTGAAGAAAAGTTTTTGAAGGAGAAGTCTAGGGTGAAACATATTCAGCTGGGGGATGGTAATAATAGTTTCTTTCATAAATCCATGCTTTGTAGGTAGAATAGGAGGCATATTCTCGAGATTACAGGGGAAGGAGGTGACATTGTTAAGGATCCTAGCCGAATTAAAGATGAAGCTGTCTCTTTTTACAAGAAGTTGTTTGGATCTGATTTGGTGGATGGTGGTTGTTTTCCTAACTCAGTCCCCTTGCAGAATGGCTTGTCCCTCTCTCAACAGGGAAGTCTTATTGGTAGGGTGTCCAATAAGGAGATTAGGGAGGTTGTGTTTGCTATGAAAAATTCCAAAGCTCCAGGACCGGATGGGTTTGGGGCTGCTTTCTTTAAACAATCTTGGGATGTGGTTGGGGAAGATTTGACTTTGGCAGTGAAATGGTTCTTCAGTAAGTCTTGCCTCCCTAGTTCGATGGGGGGGTGTCTCTTCCTTTGCTGGTTATAGGCCCATAGCCCTTTGCAATCTTTTTTATAAGATCATTACAAAAATCTTATCTAATAGATTACAAGGTGTGGTTGGGCAGGTGGTGAGTGATTCCCAATCTGTATTTATCAAAGGAAGGGCTATTGTGGACAACAGCCTTGTCTATCATGATGTGGTTAGAGGGATTGAGCAAAAAGGTACTATCCCTACAGCAGTTTTGAAGATTGACCTTCATAAAGCTTATGACTCCCTTAGTAGGAAATTCTTGTTTGAGATGATGGAAAGAATGGGTTTCCCTCAGAAGTTCATTGGTTGGGTGAAGGCTTGTGTTGACACTCCCTGTTTTTCAATTCTTTTAAATGGGAGTCCGGCTGGCTATTTCAAAGGGGGAAGGGGAATTCGGCAGGAGGACCCTATTTCTCCCTATTTGTTCACTATTACTATGGAGGGGTTTTCAGCCTTGATGAGGAAGTTGGAGGTTGAGAGTAGAATCAGTCTTCTCCCCAGATGCAAGAGCTCCCACCTCTCTCACCTTATCTTTGCAGATGATTTGATGATCTTTGTGAAGGCTACTACGGATTCTATTTCGGCCTGCCTGGGGGCCTTGGATGAGTTTCATACTTACTCTGGGTTGAAGCTCAACAGGGCTAAGTCCTCTATTATTTTAGGGGGCCTTACCCATACAGCCAGACTGCAACTTTTGGAATTAACGAATTTTGTGGATACCAAGTTACCTATTCGGTACCTAGGTGTTCCACTCATCTCTCGGAAGCTGGCTTTTGCAGATTGCTCCTCTATTTTGGATTGGGTGCGGAGTAGGCTTGATGGTTGGAAAGCTTGTCTTTTATCTTTTGTAGGGCGGTTACAACTCTTGAGCTCTGTTCTTCAAGGCTGCTACATTTATTGGTCCGGAATTTTTGGCATGCCTGGTGCTCTCAAGAGAAAGTTGGAATCCATCTTCTCCAATTTCTTTTGGTCTGGCCCGTCTCTTGATCGTAAGGTACATTATATTTCTTGGGACAGGATTTGCAAACCCAAGACTGAAGGGGCTCTTGGTATTAGGAGAATTTCAGATATGAATACGGTGGGTATTCTTAAGCAAATTTGGTGGATTGCCTCTAAAAGGGACAGTCTTTGGGTTAGGTGGGTTTATGCCTGCTATCTAAAAAATGACTCTATTTGGACTGTTAAGATTCCCCAAAACTGCTCTTGGGTTTGGAGGAAAGTTCTCAAGTTTAGAGATTTGGTTGAGCCTCACATCCATCATATTATTAGGAATGGCCAATCTACTAGACTTTGGTTGGATAATTGGCATCCCAAAGGGGTATTGATTAAAAGGTTTGCGGATCGGGTTCGGTATGATGCTGGTTCTACCCGGCTTGCCTTGGTATCGGACTTTATTAGAGGTGGTATTTGGCATTTGCCCCCCCAGGGCTCCTTTGATTTGATTACAATTTCTAGGGATCTCCCCAGTATCCCCATTGTGAATGGGGAGGAGGATCTTATTGTTTGGAAAATCCTAATGGCTTCTTTACTACTAAATCGGCTTGGGATTTTGTGAGAAGCAGTGCTACTAAGGTGGTTTGGCATAGCCTTGTTTGGTTTCCTAGTTTTCTACCTAGGCATTCTTGTACTACCTGAAGATGTCTTATGGGTGGGTTCCCAACTAAGGACCAACTTATTAGAAGGAATATTGGAGTTGGGCAGAATTGCGTCTTCTGTTGGGGGGGTTTGGAAAGCCATGCCCATCTATTTTTTGACTGTCCCTTTTCTAAGACCATTTGGGATAGGGTTAGTTCTAAGTGCTCTCAAAGTGGTAAAGGACCTGCTGGCCTTTTTGATGTGGTTAATTGGCTCTCTCATATGGTTTGTGCCAATAACAAGTCAGATGTTATCCCCAAGTTGGCTTTCTGTGCGACGGTTTATCATATTTGGTGGGAGAGAAATCAACGCCTCTTTAGTAATCAATCAAGGTATGATAAAATCCTTCAAGATATCAACTTTGATGTGGTCACTAAAGGCCCTCATTGTCCGATTTTGGTTGACCATACCCCCAAAAATTAGTTCTTGGTTGATATGTGGGGGATCCAAGTGCGGTGGGCTGTCTCGGCCCCCAAAGCTTGTTCTTGGCCGAAACCCCCCACTCACTGGGTCACGCTCCATTGTGATGGGTCCTTGAGAGGAGATAGAGCTGCTTATGGTGGTCTTATTCGTAATACCACAGGAGATGCAATCCTGGCTTATGTTGGTAAAGGTGTGGAGGCTTCGGTTCTTAGCATGGAGTTGTTAGCCATTCACAAGTGGGTGGCACTGTGTTTAGAAAGGAATCTTCGACATGTTTCTATTAGATCTGATTCAAAGTTGGCAGTGGAGATTCTCACAGGTGTGTTCAGTTGTCCTTGGAATGTTTATGTTTTGAAAAGCCAGATCATCTCTAGTCTGAACCAGTTGACTCGCTATGAAGTGAGACATGTTTGGAGGGGAATTGAACCAGCCGGCCGATTTTATTGCTTCCATTATTTGTGGGGATGGGGAAACTATTTTGTACCCTCCTAAGTTTCATGACGACCTGTTGCGGCTGATCCTTGATGATGCTTATGGTAAGGTCCAGTTTAGGCCTCCGTGATTGGGTTCGGTGTCCTTTCCTTGTAGTTATGAGGGGTTTGTCCTCGGAGGTTTGGGGCCTTTTCCTCCTCCTTAGGTCTGTCTAAGGGGTGGAGAAGGCTACCTTCCTTTGTATCTTTCTTTTTCTTCTTCTATACACACACAACTTACCTATCGGAAAAAAAAGGTATCGATTCGATGGTCACGACACTCAACATCACATCCACACGTATAATAAGAGATAAGCACACCTTTTAAAAAATGCCAAGCCCTAAAGAGTACAGAAATGCCCCAAATTACCACAAATAACCCACCTGGTCTGGTTTAAATCGAAAATGAACATATGTCAAAATAGCTGTCGATTTGAAGGTCACGGCCCTCAACATCCCATCCACACTTCTAATAAGAGATAAGGACACTTTTTAGAAAATCCCAAACCCAAAAAAGTACAGAAAGGCCTCCAAATAACCCCAAACGACCCACCCGGTCTGGTTTAACAAAAAATAAACATATGTCGAAATAGGTATCGATTCGAAGGTCACAACCTTCAATATTACATCCACACGTCTAATAAGAGATAAGGACACATTTTAGAAAATCCCAAGCCCAAAAAAATACAGAAATGCCCCCAAATTACCACAAACGACCCACCCGGTCTGGTTTAATAAAAAATGAACATATGTCGAAATAAGTATCGATACGAAGGTCACGACCTTCAACATTGCATCCACACGTCTAATAAGAGATAAGGACACTTTTTGGAAAATCACAAGCCCAAAAAAGTACAAAAATGCCCCCAAATAACCCCAAACAACCCACCCAATTTGGTTTAAACTGAAAATGAAAATATGCCGAAATAGGTATTGATTCGATGGCAACGACCCTCAACATCGCATCCGTACGTCTAATAAGAGATAAGGACACCTTTTAAAAAATCCCAAGCCATAAAAAGAACAGAAATGGCCTCAAACTACCACAAGCGACCCATCCAGTCCGGTTTAAACTGAAAAGGAACATATGTCGAAATAGGTGTCGATTTGAAGGTCACGACCCTTAACATCCCATCCACACGTCTAATAAGAGATAAGGATACTTTTTAGAAAATATCAAACACAAATAACTACAGAAATGCCCAAAAATAACCCCAAACGACCCACCCGGTCTGGTTGAAACTGAAAATGAACATATGTCAAAAAATGTATCGATACGAAGGTCAGGCAACCCTTAACATTGCATCCACACATCTCAAAAGAGATAAGGAAACGTTTTTGAATATCCCCAGCCAAAATAAGTATAGAAATGTCCCCAAAATAACCCAAAACGACCCACCCGGTCAAGTTTAAACCGAAAATAAACATATGCCAAAATAGGTATCGATTCGAAGCTCATTACCCTCAACATCACATCCACATGTCTAATAAGAGATAATGACACTTTTTAGAAAATTCCAAACCCAAAAAAGTATAGAAATGCCTCCAAATAACCCCAAATGACCCACCCAGTCTGGTTTAACAAAAAATGAACATATGTCGAAATAGGTATCGATTCGAATGTCAAGACCTTCAACATTGCATCCACACGTCTAATAAGAGATAAAGACACTTTTTAGAAAATCCCAAGCCCAAAAAAGTACAGAAATGCCCCCAAATACCACAAACGATCCACCCGGTCTAGTTTAACCAAAAATGAACATATGTCGAAATAGGTATCGATTCGGAGTTCACGCCCTTCAACATTGCATCCACACGTCTAATAAGAGATAATGACACTTTTTAGAAAATTCCAAGCCCAAAAAAGTAGAGAAATGCCCCCAAATAACCCCAAACAACCCACCCAATCGGGTTTAAACCGAAAATGAACATATGCCGAAATAGGTATCGATTCGATGGTCATGGCCCTCAACCTTGCATCCACACGTCTAATAAGAGATAACCACACCATTTAAAAAATGCCAAGCCCTCAAAAGTATAGAAATGCCCAAAATTACCACAAACAACCCACCCGGTTTGGTTTAAACCAAAAATGAACATATGTCGAAATAGCTGTCGATTGGAAGGTCACGACGCTTAACATCGCTTCCAAATGTCTAATAAGAGATAAGGACACTTTTTAGAAAGTCCCAAATCCAAAAAAGTACAAAAATGCCCCCAAGTATCCCCCAATGACCCACCCGATCTGGTTTAAATCGAAAATGAAAATATGTCAAAATTGGTATCGATTCGACGGTCACGGCCCTCAATATCGCATCCACATGTCTAATAAGAGATAAGGACACTTTTTAAAAAATCTCAAGTTCGAAAAAGTACAGATATGCTTGCAAATAACCCCAAACGACCCACCAGGTCTCGTTTAATAAAAAATAAACATATGTCGAAATAGGTATCGATTCGAAGGTCACGACCTTCATCATTGCATCCACACGTTTAATAAGAGATAAGGACACTTTTTAGAAAATCCCAAGCCCAAAAAAATACAGAAATGGCCCCAAATAACCCCAAACAACCCACCCAATCTTGTTTAAACCAAAAATGAACATATGCCAAAATAGGTATCAATTCGATGGTCACGACACTCAACATCGCATGCACACGTCTAATAAGAGATAAGTACACCTATTAAAAATTGCCAAGCCCTAAAGAGTACAGAAATACCCCAAATTACCATAAACGACCCACCCGATCTGGTTTAAACCAAAAATGAACATATGTCGAAATAGGTGTCGATTTGAAGGTCACGACGCGCAACATCACATCCACAATTCTAATAAGAGATAAGGACACTTTTTAGAAAATACCAAACCCAAAAAAGTACAGAAAGGCCTCCAAATAACCCCAAACGACCCACCCAGTCTGATTTAACCAAAAATAAACATATGTCGAAATAGGTATCGATTCGAAGGTCACAACCTTCAACATTGCATCCACACGTCTAATAAGAGATAAGGACACATTTTAGAAAATCCCAAGCCCAAAAAATACAGAAATGCCCCCAAATTACCACAAACGATCCACCCGATCTGGTTTAACCAAAAATGAACATATGTCGAAATAAGTATCGATACGAAGGTCACGACCTTCAACATTGCATCCACACGTCTAATAAGAGATAAGGACACTTTTTGGAAAATCCCAAGCCCAAAAAAGTACAAAAATGCCCCCAAATAACCCCAAACGACCCGCCCAATCTGGTTTAAACTGAAAATGAACATATGCCGAAATAGGTATTGATTCGATGGTCACGACCCTGAACATCGCATCCGTACGTCTAATAAGGGATAAGGACACCTTTTAAAAAATCCCAAGCCATAAAAGTACAGAAATGGCCCCAAACTACCACAAACGACCCATCCAGTCCGGTTTAAACTGAAAAGGAACATATGTCGAAATAGGTGTCGATTTGAAGGTCACTTCCCTTAACATCCCATCCACACGTCTAATAAGAGATAAGGACGCTTTTTAGAAAATATCAAACCCAAATAACTACAGAAATGCCCAAAAATAACCCTAAACGACCCACTCGGTCTGGTTGAAACTGAAAATGAACATGTCAAAAAATGTATCGATACGAAGGTCAGGCAACCCTTAACATCGCATCCACACATCTAAAAAGAGATAAGGAAACGTTTTTGAATATCCCCAGCCAAAATAAGTATAGAAATGTCCCCAAAATAACCCAAAACGACCTACCCGGTCAGGTTTAAACCGAAAATAAACATATGCCAAATTAGGTATCGATTCGAAGCTCATTACCCTCAACATAGCATCCACATGTCTAATAATAGATAAGGACACTTTTTAGAAAATCCCAAGCCCAAAAAAGTAGAGAAATGCCCCCAAATAACCCCAAACAACCCACCAAATCGGCTTTAAATCGAAAATGAACATATGCCGAAATAGGTATCGATTCGTTGGTCACGACCCTCAACCTTGCATCCACACGTCTAATAAGAGATAACCACACCATTTAAAAAATGCCAAGCCCTCAAAATTATAGAAATGCCCAAAATTACCACAAACGACCCACCCGGTCTGGTTTAAACAAAAAATGAACATATGTCAAAATAGCTGTCGAATGGAAGGTCACGACGCTTAACATCGCTTCCACATGTCTAATAAGAGATAACACTTTTTAGAAAGTCCCAAACCCAAAAAAGTACAAAAATGTCCCCAAATATCCCAAAATGACCCACAGGATCTGGTTTAAACCGAAAATGAAAATATGTCAAAATTGGTATCGATTCGACGGTCACAGCCCTCAACATCGCATCCACACGTCTAATAAGAGATAAGGACACTTTTTAGAAAATCTCAAGTTCGAAAAAGTACAGATATGCCTGCAAATAACCCCAAGCGGCCCACCTGATCTTGTTTAATCAAAAATAAACATATGTCGAAATAGGTATCGATTCGAAGGTCACGACCTTTAACATTGCATCCACACGTCTAATAAGAGCTAAGGACACTTTTTAGAAAATCCCAAGCCCAAAAAAGTATAAAAATGCCCCCAAATAACCCCAAACAACCCACCTAATCTTGTTTAAACCAAAAATGAACATATGCCGAAATAGGTATCGATTCGATGGTCACGACACTCAACATCGCATGCACACGTCTAATAAGAGATAAGTACACCTTTTAAAAATTTCCAAGCCCTAAAGAGTACAGAAATGCCCCAAATTACCATAAACGACCCACCCGATTTGGTTTAAACCGAAAATGAACATATGTCGAAATAGGTGTCGATTTGAAGGTCACGACGCTCAACATCACATCCACAATTCTAATAAGAGATAAGGACACTTTTTAGAGAATACCAAACCCAAAAAAGTACAGAATTACCCCAAATAACCCCAAACGACCTGCCCGATCTGGTTTAAACCGAAAAAGAATATATGCCAAAATAGGTATCGATTTGAAGGTCACGACCCACAACATCGCATCCACATGTCTAATAAGAGATAAAGACATTTTTTAGAAAATACCAAACCCAAAAAAATATAGAAATGCCTCCAAATAACCCCAAAAGACCGGCCCAGCTGGTTTAAACCGAAAATGAACATATGCCAAAATATGTATCGATTCGAAGATCACGACCCACAACATCGCATCCACACGTCTAATAAGAGATAAAGACACTTTTTAGAAAATACCAAATCCAAAAAGGTACAGAAATGCCCCCAAATAACCCCAAACGACCCACCCGTTCAAGTTTAAACTGAAAAGGAACAAATGCCAAAATAGGTATCGATTAGTAGGTCACGACCCTCAACATCGCATCCACACGTCTAATAAGAGTTAAGGATACTGTTTCAAAAATACCAAACCCAAAAAAGTACAGAAATTCTGCAAAATAACCACAAATGACCCACCCGGTCTGGTTTAAACCGAAAATGAACATATGTCGAAGTAGATTTCAGTTCAAAGGTCATGACCCTCAACATCGCATCCACACATCTAATTAGTGATAAAGACACTTTTTAGAAAATCCTAAACCCAAAAAATATGAAATGCCCCAAATAACCCCAAACGACCCACGGTCCTGGTTTAAACCGAAAATGAACATATATCCAAATAGGTATTGATTGAAAGTCACGACCCTCAACATCGCGTCCATAACTTTAATTAATGATAAAGACACTTTTTAGAAAATCCTAAACCCAAAAAAGTATAGAAATGCCCCCAAATAACCCCAAACGACCCATCGGGTCTGGTTTAACCCAAAAAGGAACATATGCCAAAATAGGTATCGATTCTTTGGTTACGACCCTCAACCTCGCATCCACACATCTAACAAAAGATAAGGACGCTTTTTAGAAAATAGCAAACCCAAAAAAGTATAAAAATGCGGCCAAGTAACCCTGAACGACCCACCCGGTCAGGTTTAAATCGAAAATGAACATATGTCCAAATAGGTATCGATTCGAAGGTCACGATCCCCAACATCGCATCCACACAGAATTAGGGATAAGGACACTTTCTAGAAAATCTTAAACCCAAAAAATTACAGAAATGCCACCAAATAACCCCGAACGACCCACCCGGTCTGGTTTAAACCGAAAATGCACATATGCCGAAATAGGTATTGATTCGAAAGTCACGTCCCTCAACATCACATCCACATTCTAATAAGCGATAAGGACACTTTTTAGAAAATACCAAACCCAAAAAAGTATAGAAATGCAGCCAAAAAACCCCCCAAATGACCCACCCGGTCTGGTTTAAATGAAAAATGAATATATGCCGAAATAGGTATAGATTCGAAGGTCACGACCCACAACATCGCATCCACATGTCTAATAAGAGATAAGGACACCTTTAAGAAAATACCAAACCCAAAAAAGTACAGAAATGCCCCCAAATAACCCCAAACGACCCACACGGTCTGATTTAAACCGAAAATGAACATATGCCGAAATAGGAATCGATTCGATGGTCACGACCCTCAACATCGCATCCACATGTCTAATAAGAGATAAGGACACTTTTGAGAAAATACCAAACCCAAAAAAGTATAGAAATGCCCCCAAATAATCCCAAAAGACCCAGCCGGTCGAGTTTAAATCGAAAATGAACATATGCCAAAATAGGTATCGATTCGAAGGTCACGACCTGCAACATCGCATCCACGCATCTAATAAGAGATAAAGACACATTTTAGAAAATACCAAACCCAAAAAGGGTTAGAAATGCCCCCAAATAACCCCAAATGACCCACCCGGTCTGGTTTAAATTGAAAATGAACATATGTCGAAATAGGTATCGATTCGAAGGTCACAACCCTCAACATCGCATCCACACACTAATTAGTGATAAGGACACTTTTTAGAAAATCCTAAAACCTAAAATGTACAGAAATGCCCCCAAATAACCCCAAACGACCCACCTGGTCTGGTTTAAACCAAAATGAGCATATGTCAAAATAGGTATCGATTCGAAGGTCACGATCCTCACCATCGCATCCACACGCCTAATAAAAGATAAGGACACTTTTTAAAAAATCCCAAGCCAAAAAAGGATAGAAATGCCTCCAAATAACCCCAAACGACCTACTCGGTCTGTTTTAAATAAAAAATGAACATATGTCAAAATAGGTATCGATTCGAAGGCCACGACCCTCAACATCGCATCCGCATGTCTAATAAGGGATAAGGACACTTTGTAGAAAATACCAAACCCAAAAAAATACAGAAATGCTGCCAAATAACCCTGAACGACCCACCCGATCTTGTTTAAACCAAAAATAAACATATGTCAAAATAGGTATCGATTCGAACGTCACATCCCTCACCATCGCATCCACACCTCTAATAAGCGAAAAGGATACTTTTTCAGAAATCCCAACCCCAAAAAAGTACAAAAATGCCCCCAAATAACCCCAAACAACCGGCTGGGTTGTGACCTTCGAATCAATACCTATTTCGGTCCGAAACAAACGGGGTGGGTTGTTTGGAGTTATTTTGAGGCATTTCGGTACTTTTTTGGGTTTGGGATTTTGTAAAAAGTGTCCTTACCTTTTATTAGACGTGTGGATACGATGTTGAGGGTCGTGACCTTCGAATTGATACCTATTTCGACATATGTTGATTTTCGGTTTAAACCTGACCGGGTCGGTCGTTTGGTTTATTTGGGGGCATTTCTGGACTTTTTTGTGTTTGGGATTCTCTAAAAAGTTCAATTTTCTCTTATTAGACGTGTGGATGCGCTGTTGAGGGTCACGACCTTCGAATCGACACGTATTTTGACATATGTTCATTTCTGGTCCGAAACAGATGGGGTGGACCGTTTGGAGTTATTTTGAGGCATTTTTGTAGTTTTTGGGGTTTTGGATTTTGTAAAAAGTGTCCTTATCTCTTATTAGACGTGTGGATGCGATGTTGGGGGTCGTGACCTTCGATTCAATACATATTTTGGCATATGTTCATTTTTTATTTAAACCAGACCGGGTGGGTCGTTTGGGGCTATTTCGGGGCATTTCTGTACTTTTTTGTGTTTGGTATTTTCTAAAAAGTGTCCTTATCTCTTAGTAGACGTCTGGATGCGATGTTGAGGGTCGTGACCTTCGAATCGATACCTTTTTTGGCATATGTTCATTTTCGGTTTAAACCGGACTGGGTAGGTCGTTTGGGGTTATTTGAGGGGCCATTTCTGTACTTTTTTGGCTGTGGGATTTTCAAAAAGTTTCCTTATCTCTTATTAGACGTATGGATACGATGTTGAGGATCGTGACCTTCGAATAGATATCTATTTCAACATATGTTTGTTTTTGGTTTAAAGCTGATCGGGTGGGTCGTTTGGGGTTATTTGGTGGCATTTCTGTACTTTTTTGGGTTTGGGATTTTCTAAAAAGTGTTCTTATCTCTTATTTGACTTGTGGATGTGATGTTGAGGGTCGTGACCTTCGAATCGATACCTATTTCGACATATGTTCATTTTCGGTTTAAAGCAGACTGGGTGGGTCGTTTGGGGTTATTTGGGGGCATTTCTATACTTTTTTGGGTTTGGGATTCTCTAAAAAGTGTCGTTATCTCTTATTAGATGTGTGGATGCGATGTTGAAGATCGTGACCGTCGAATCAAATGTATTTCGACATATGTTCATTTCCGATCAGAACCAGACCAGGGTGGGTCATTTGGAGTTATTGGGGGGCATTTCTATATTTTTTTGGGTTTGGGATTTTATAAAAAGTGTCCTTATCTCTTATTAGACGTGTGGATACGATGTTGAGCGTCGTGACCTTCGTATCGATACCTATTTTGACATATGTTCATTTTCGATTTAAACCGGACCGGGTGGGTCGTATGGGGTAATTTAGGGCCATTTCTATACTTTTTTGGGCTTGGGATTTTCTAAAAAGTGTCCTTATCTCATATTAGACGTGTGGATACGATGTTGAGGGTCGTGACCTTCGAATCGATACTTATTTCGACATAAGATCATTTTCAGTTTAAACCAAGCCGGGTGAGTCGTTTAGGGTTATTTGATGGCATTTCTATAATTTTTTGGGTTTGGTATTTTCTAAAAAGTGTCCCAATCTCTTATTAGACAGGTGGATGCGATGTTAAGGGTCGTGACCTTCGAATCAATACCTGTTTTGGCATATGTTTATTTTTTATTTAAACCAAACCGGGTGGATCGTTTTGGGTTATTTGAATGCATTTCAGTACTTTTCTGGGTTTGGGATTCGCTAACAAGTGTCCTTATCTCTTATTTGATGTGGGATGTGATACTGAGGGTCGTGACCTTTGAATCGATACCTATTTTGGCATATGTTCATTTTCGGTTTAAACCAAACCGGGTAGGTCGTTTGGGGTTATTAGGGGGCATTTCTGTCCTTTTTTGGGTTTCCTATTTTCTGAAAAATGTCCTTATCTCTTATTAGACGTGGGGATGCGATGTTGAGGGTCGTGACTTTTAAATCGATATCTAATTTGACATATGTTCATGTTTGGTTTAAACTAGACCGGGTGGTTCGTTTGGGATTATTTG
Source organism: Telopea speciosissima (assembly GCF_018873765.1). Lineage (NCBI taxonomy): Eukaryota > Viridiplantae > Streptophyta > Magnoliopsida > Proteales > Proteaceae > Telopea > Telopea speciosissima. Next base: position 20,251 of record NW_025317604.1, read on the forward strand.
GGGGCATTTCACTACTATTTTGGGTTTGGGATTCTCTAAAAAGTGTCCTTTTCTCTTATTAGATGTGTGGATGCGATGTTGAGGGTCGTGACCTTCGAATCAATATGTATTTCGACAAATGTTCATTTGTGGTCTGAAATAGACCGGGTGGGTCGTTTGGAGTAATTTTGGGGCATTTCTGTACTTTTTTAGGTTTGGGATTTTATAAAAAGTGCCCTTATCTCTTATTAGATGCGTGGATGTGATGTTGAGGGTCGTGACCTTCGAATCGATACCTATTTCGGCATATGTTGATTTTCGGTTTAAAACAGGTCGGGTGGGTTGTTTGGGTTATTTGGGGGCATTTCAGGACTTTTTTGGTTTGGGATTCTCTAAACAGTGCCCTTTTCTCTTATTAGATGTGTGGATGCGTTGTTGAGGGTCGTGACCTTCAGATCGATACGTATTTTGACATATGTTCATTTCCGATCTGAAACAAACCGGGAGGGTCGTTTGGAGTTATTTTGGGCATTTCTGTAGTTTTTTAGGTTTGGGATTTTGTAAAAAGTGTCCTTATCTCTTATTAGGCGTGTGGATGCGATGTTGAGGGTCGCGACCTTCGATTCGATACATATTTCGGCATATGTTCATTTTCGATTTAAACCAGACCGGGTGGGTCGTTTGGGGTTATTTGGGGGCATTTTTGTACTTTTTTGGGTTTGGTATTTTCTAAAAAGTTTCCGTAACTCTTATTAGACGTGTGGATGCGATGTTGAGGGTCGTGACCTTTGAATCGATACCTATTTCGACTTATGTACCTTTTTTGTTTAAACCAGATCGAGTGTGTCGTTTGGGGTTATTTGGGGGCGTTTCTGTACTTTTTTGAGCTTGTGATTTTCTAAAAAGTGTCCTTATCTTTTCTTAGATATGTGGATGCGATGTTGAGGGTTGTGACCTTCAAATCAATACCTATTTCAGTATAAGTTCATTTTCGGTTTAAACCAGACCGGTTGGGTCGTTCTGGGATATTTGGGGGCATTTCTGTAGTTTTTTGGGTTTGGGATTCTCTAAAAAGTGTCCTTATCTCTTATTAGACGTGTGGATGCGATGTTGAGGGTCGTGACCATCGAATCGATACCTATTTTGGCATATGTTCATTTTCAGTTTAAACCCGATTGGGTGGGTTGTTTAGGGGCATTTGTGTACTTTTTTGGGCTTGGGATTTTCTAAAAAGTGTCCTTATCTCTTATTAGACGTGTGGATGCAATGTTGAAGGTCGTAACCTCTGAATCGAAACCTATTTCGACATATGTTCATTTTTTGTTAAACCAGACCGGGTGGGTCGTTTGTGGTAATTTTGGGGCATTTCTGGATTTTTTTGGGCTTAGGATTTTCTAAAAAGTTTCCATATCTCTTATTAGACATGTGGATGCAATGTTGAAGGTCGTGACCTTCGAATCGATACCAATTTTGACATATGTTCATTTTGGGTTAAACCTAACCGGGTGGGTCGTTAGGGGTTATTTGGAGGCATTTCTGTACTTTTTTAGGTTTGGGATTTTCTAAAAAGTGTCCTTATCTCTTATTAGACATGTGGATGCGATGTTGAGGGTCGTGACCTTCGAATCGATACCCATTTTGGCATATGTTCATTTTCGGTTTAATCCTGACTGGGTGGGTCATTTGGGGTTAGTTTGGGGACATTTCTATACTTGTTTGGGCTAGGGATTTTCAACAAAAGTTTCCTTATCTCTTATTAGATGTGTGGATGCGTTGTTAAGGGTTTCCTGACCATCGTATCGATACGTTTTTTGACATATGTTCATTTTCAGTTTCAACCAGACCGGGTGGGTCGTTTGGTGTTATTTTAGGGCATTTCTGTAGTTATTTGGGTTTGGTATTTTCTAAAAAGTGTCCTTATCTCTTATTAGACGTGTGGATGGGATGTTGAGGGTCGTGACCTTCAAATCAATGCCTATTTTGAAATATGTTCATTTTCTGTATAAACCGGACTGGGTGGGTCATTTGTGGTAATTTGGCGGCATTTCTGTACTTTTATGGCTTGGGATTTTTTAAAAGGTGTCCTTATCTCTTATTAGACGTACGGATGCGATATTGAGGGTTGTGACCATCGAATCAATATCTATTTCGGCATATGTTCATTTTCGGTTTATACCAGATTGGGTTGGTCATTTGGGGTTATTTGGGGGCATTTCTGTACTTTTTTGGGCTTGGGATTTTCTAAAAAGTGTCCTTGTCTCTTATTAGACGTGTGGATGCAATGTTGAAGGTCGTGACCTTCAAATCGATACCTATTTCGACATATGTTCATTTTTTGTTAAACCAGACCGAGTGGGTTATTTGTGGTGATTTGGGAACATTTCTGTACTTTTTTGGGCTTGGGATTTTCTAAAAAGTGTCCTTATCTCTTATTAGACGTGTGGATGCAATGTTGAAGGTCCCGACCTTCGAATCGATACCTATTTCGACATATGTTCATTTTTGGTTTAACCTGACCGGGTGGGTCGTTAGGGGCTATTTGGAGGCATTTCTGTACTTTTTTGGGTTTGAGATTTTCTAAAAAGTCTCCTAATCTCTTATTAGACATGTGGATGTGATGTTGAGGGTTGTGACCTTCAAATCGACACCTATTTTGGGGGGTCGTTTGTGGTAATTTGGGGGCATTTCTGTACTTTTTGTGGCTTGGGATTTTTTAAAAAGTGTCCTTATCTCTTATTAGACTTATAGATGTGATGTTGAGGTTCGTGACCATCGAATCAATACCTATTTTGGCATATGTTCATTTTTTGTTTAAACCAGATTGGGTGGGTTTGGGGGCATTTCTGTATTTTTTTGGGCTTGGGATTTTCTAAAAAGTGTCCTTATCTCTTATTAGACGTGTGGATGCAATGTGGAAGGTCGTGACCTTCAAATTGATACCTATTTCGACATATGTTCATTTTTGGTTAAACCAGACTGGGTGGGCCGTTTGTGGTAATTTGGGGGCTTTTCTTTACTTTTTTGGGCTTGGGATTTTCTAAAAAGTGTCCTTATCTCTTAGTAGACGTGTGGATGCAATGTTGAAGGTCGTGACCTTCGAATCGATACCTATTTCGACATATGTTCATTTTTGGTTAAACCAGACCGAGTGGGTCGTTTGGATTTACTTAAAGGCATTTCTGTACTTTTTTGGGTTTGGGATTTTCTAAAAAGTGTCCTTATCTCTTATTAGACACGTGGATGTGTTGTTGAGGGTCGTGACCTCTGAATCGATACCAATATCGACATATGTTCATTTTCGATTTAAACCCGACCGGGTGGGTCGTTTGGGGTTATTTGGAGGTATTTTTGTACTTTTTTGGGTTTGGGATTTTCTAAAAAGTGTCCTTATCTCTTATTAGACATGTGGATGCGATGTTAAGTGTCGTGACCTTCAAACCGACACCTATTTCGACATATGTTCATTTTTTATTTAAACCCGATTGGGTGGGTTGTTTGGGGTTATTTGGGGGCATTTCTGTACTTTTTTGGGCTTGGGATTTTCTAAAAAGTGTCCTTATCTCTTATTAGACGTTTGGATGCAATGTTGAAGGTCGTGCCCTTCGAATCGATACCTATTTCGACATATGTTCATTTTTTATTAAACCTGACCGGGTGGGTCGTTTGGGGTTATTTGGAGGCATTTCTGTACTTTTTTGGGTTTGGGATTTGCTAAAAAGTGTCATTATCTCTTATTAGACATGTGGATGCGATGTTGAGGGTTGTCACCTTCGAATCGATACCTATTTTGGCATATGTTTATTTTCGATTTAAACCTAACCGGGTGGGTCGTTTGGGGTTATTTTGGGGACATTTCTATACTTGTTTAGGCTGGGGATTTTCAAAAAAGTTTCCTTATCTCTTATAAGACGTGTGGATGCGATGTTATTTTGGGTGCATTTCCGTACTTTTTTTGGCTTGGCATTTTCTGGGAGGTGTCGTTATCTTTTATTAGACGTGAGAATGCGATGTTGATGGTCGTGATCGTCGTATCGATACCTATTTTGACATATATTCATTTTTCAGTTTAAACCAAAATGGTTGGATCGTTTGGGGTTATTTAGGGGCATTTCTGTACTTTTTTTGTCTTGGGATTTTCTAAAAGGTGTAGTTATCTCTTATTAGACGTGTGGATGTGATGTTGAGGGTTGTGACCTTCGAATCGATACATATTTCGACATAAATTCATTTTTGATTTAAACCAGACTGGGTGGGTCCTTTGGGGTTATCTGGGGGAATTTCTGTACTTTTTTGGGTTTGGTATTTTCTAAAAATTCTCCTTATGTCTTATTAGACGCGTGGATGTGTTGTTGAGGGTCGTGACCTTTGAATCGATACCAATATCGACATATGTTCATTTTCAATTTAAACCCGACTGGGTGGGTCGTTTGGGGTTATTTGGAGGCATTTCTGTACTTGTTTGGGTTTGGGATTTTCTAAAAAGTGTCCTTATCTCTTATTAAACGTGTGGATGCGATGTTATACGTCATGACCTTCAAACCTACACCTATTTTGACATATGTTCATTTTCGGTTTAAACCCGATTGGGTGGGTTGTTTGGGGTTGTTTGGGGGCATTTCTCTACTTTTTTGGGCTTTGGATTTTCTAAAAAGTGTCCTTATCTCTTATTAGACGTGTGGATGCAATGTTGAAGGTCGTAACCTTCGAATACCTATTTCGACATAGGTTCATTTTTGGTTAAACCAGACCGGGTGGGTCGTTTGTGGTAATTTGGGGCATTTCTGTACTTTTTTGGGCTTGGGATTTTCTAAAAAGTGTCCTTATCTCTTATTAGATGTGTGGATGCAATGTTGAAGGTCGTACCCTTCGAATCGATACCTATTTCGACATATGTTCATTTTTGGTTAAACCAGACCGGGTGGGTCGTTAGGGGATATTTGGAGGCATTTCTGTACTTTTTTGGGTTTGGGATTTTGTAAAAAGTGTCCTAATCTCTTATTAGACGTGTGGATGGGATGTTGAGGGTTGTGACCTTCGACACCTATTTCGACATATGTTCATTTTCGGTTTAAACCGGACTGGGTAGGTCGTTTGTGGTAATTTGGGGGCATTTTGGTACTTTTTGTGGCTTGGGATTTTTTAAAAGGTGTCATTATCTCTTATTAGACGTACGGATGCGATGTTGAGGGTCATGACCATCGAATCAATACCTGTTTTGGCATATGTTCATTTTTGGTTTAAACCAGATTGGGTGGGTTTGGGGGCATTTCTGTATTTTTTTGGGCTTGGGATTTTCTAAAAAGTGTCCTTATCTCTTATTAGACGTGTGGATCCAATGTGGAAGGTCGTGACCTTCAAATTGATACCTATTTCGACATATGTTCATTTTTTGTTAAACCAGACTGGGTGGGTCGTTTGTGGTAATTTGGGGGCATTTCTTTACCTTTTTGGGCTTGGGATTCTCTAAAAAGTGTCCTTTTCTTTTATTAAACGTGTGGATGCAATGTTGAAGGTCGTGACCTTCGAATCGATACCTATTTCGACATATGTTCATTTTTGGTTAAACCAGACCGAGTGGGTCGTTTGGGGTTATTTGAAGGCATTTCTGTACTTTTTTGGGTTTGGGATTTTCTAAAAAGTGTCATTATCTCTTATTAGACATGTGGATGCGATGTTGAGGGTCATGACCTTCGAATCGATACCTATTTTTGCATATCTTCATTTTCGGTTTAAACCTAACCGGGTGGTTCGTTTGGGGTTATTTTGGTGACATTTCTATACTTGTTTGGGTTGGGGATTTTCAAAAAAGTTTCCTTATCTCTTATTAGACGTGTGGATGCGATGTTAATGGTTGCCTGACCTTCGTATCAATACGTTTTTCGACATTAATTCATTTTCAGTTCAACCAGATCGGGAGGGTCATTTGGAGTTATTTTGGGGCATTTCTCTAGTTATTTGGGTTTCGTATTTTCTAAAAAGTGTCATTGTCTCTTATTAGACGTGTGGATGCGATGTTGAGGGTCATGACCTTCGAATCGATACCTATTTTGGCATATGTTTATTTTGGGTTTAAACTAGACCGGGTGGGTCGTTTGGGATTATTTGGGTGCATTTCCGTACTTTTTTTGGCTTGGCATTTTCTAGGAGGTGTCGTTATCTTTTATTAGACGTGAGGATGCGTTGTTGATGGTCGTGACCGTCGTATCGATACCTATTTCGACATACGTTCATTTTTCAGTTTAAACCAAAATGGCTGGGTCGTTTGGGGTTTTTTGGGGGCATTTCTGTACTTTTTTCGGCTTGGGATTTTCTAAAAGGTGTAGTTATCTCTTATTAGACGTGTGGATGTGATATTGAGGGTTGTGACATTCAAATCGATACATATTTTGGCATAAATTCATTTTCGGTTTAAACCAGACTGGGTGGGTCCTTTGGGGTTATTTGGGGGCATTTCTTTATTTTTCTGGGTTTGGTATTTTCTAAAAAGTCTCCTTATCTCTTATTAGACGCGTGGATGTGTTGTTGAGGGTCGTGACCTCTGAATCGATACCAATATCGACATATGTTCATTTTCGATTAAACCCGATCGGGTGGGTCGTTTGGGGTTATTTGGCGGCATTTCTACACTTTTTTTGGGTTTGGGATTTTCTAAAAAGTGTCCTTATCTCTTATTAGACGTGTGGATGTGATGTTAAGCGTCGTGACCTTCAAACCGACACCTGTTTTGACATATGTTCATTTTTTATTAAAACCCATTGGGTGGGTTGTTTGGGGTTATTTGAGGGCATTTCTCTACTTTTTTGGGCTTTGGATTTTCTAAAAAGTCTCCTTATCTCTTATTAGACGTGTGGATGCAATATTGAAGGTCGTACCCTCCGAATTGATACCTATTTTGACATATGTATATTTTTGGTTAAACCAGATCGGGTGGGTCGTTTGTGGTAATTTGGGGGCATTTCTGTACTTTTTTGGGCTTGGGATTTTCTAAAAAGTGTCCTTATCTCTTATTAGACGTGTAGATGCAATGTTGAAGGTCGAGCCCTTCGAATCGATACCTATTTTGACGTATGTTCATTTTTTATTAAACCTGACTGGGTGGGTCGTTTGAGATTATTTGGAGGCATTTCTGTACTTTTTTGGGTTTGGGATTTTCAAAAAAGTGTCCTTATCTCTTATTAGACATGTGGATGCGATGTTGAGGGTTGTGACCTTCGAATCGATATCTATTTTGGCATATGTTTATTTTCGATTTAAACCTGACCGGGTGGGTCATTTGGGGTTATTTTGGGGACATTTCTATACTTGTTTGGGCTGGGGATTTTCAAAAAAATTTCCTTATCTCTTATTAGACGTGTGGATGCGATGTTAAAGGTTGCCTGACCTTCGTATCGATACATTTTTTGACATATGTTCATTTTCAGTTTCAACCAGACCGGGTGGGTCGTTTGGGGTTATTTTGGGGCATTTATGTAGTAATTTGGGTTTGATATTTTCTAAGAAGTGTCCTTATCACTTATTAGACGTGTGGATGGGATGTTGAGGGTTATGACCTTCAAATCGACTCCTGTTTCGACATATGTTCATTTTCGGTTTAAACCGGACTGGGTGGGTCGTTTGTGGTAATTTGGGGGCATTTTTGTACTTTATGTGGCTTGGGATTTTTTAAAAGGTGTCCTAATCTCTTATTAGATGTACGGATGCGATGTTGAGGGTCGTGACCATCGAATCAATACCTATTTTGGCATATGTTCATTTTTGGTTTAAACCAGATTGGGTGGGTCATTTGGGTTTATTTGGGGGCATTTCTGTACATTTTTGGGCTTGGGATTTTCTAAAAACTGTCCTTATCTCTTATTAGACGTGTGGATGCAATATGGAAGGTCGTGACCTTCGAATCGATACCTATTTCGACATAAGTTCATTTTTGGTTAAACCAGACCGAGTGGGTCGTTTGTAGTAATTTGGGGGCATTTCTGTACTTTTTGTGGCATGGGATTTTTTAAAAGGTGTCCTGATCTCTTATTAGACATACGGATGTGATGTTGAGGGTCGTGACCATCGAATCAATCCCTATTTTGGCATATGTTTATTTTTTATTTAAACCAGATTGGGTGGGTAGTTTGGGTTTATTTGGGGGCATTTCTGTACTTTTTTGGGCTTGAGATTTTCTAAAAAGTGTCCTTATCTCTTATTAGGTGTGTGGATTCAATGTGGAAGGTCGTGACCTTCGAATCGATACCTATTTTGACATATGTTCATTTGTGGTTAAACCAGACCGAGTGCGTCGTTTGGGGTTATTTAAAGGCATTTCTGTACTTTTTTGGGTTTGGGATTTTTTAAAAAGTGTCCTTATCACTTATTAGACATGTGGATGCGATGTTGAGGGTCGTGACCTTTGAATTGATACCTATTTTTGCATATGTTCATTTTCGGTTTAAACCTGACCGGGTGGGTCGTTTGGGGTTATTTTCGGGACATTTCTATACTTGTTTGGGCTGGGGATTTTCAAAAAAGTTTCCTTATCTCTTATAAGACGTGTGGATGCGATGATAATGGTTTCCTGACCTTTGTATCAATACGTTTGTCGACATATGTTCATTTTCAGTTTCAACGAGACTAGGTGGGTCGTTTGGGGTTATTTTGGGGCATTTCTGTAGTTATTTGGATTTCGTATTTTCTAACAAGTGTCACTATCTCTTATTAGGCGTGTGGATGTGATGTTGAGGGTCGTGTCCTTCGAATTGATACCTATTTCGGCATATGTTTATTTTCAATTCAAACTAGTCCGGGTGGGTCGTTTGGGGTTTTTTTTTTTTTTGATAAGTAATTTGTGAATGTATAGAAGAAGAAAAGGAAGATACAAGAGAAGGGAACCTACCGACACCCCTTAGAGGCCCCACACCTAAGGAGGAGAAAGAGGCCCCACACCTCCGAGGACAAACCCCTCGGATATTCAAGGAGAACTACCCAAACCCAATTATGGAGGCCTAAACTGGGCCTTACCAACAGAATCATCATGAATCAGCCGCATTAGGTCCTCATGAAACTCTTGAGGATACATAATAGTTTCCCCATCCCCACTATTTATGGAAGCAATAAAGTCCGCCGGTTGGTTCAGTTCTCTCCAAACATGCCTCACTTCATAGCGAGCCAACTGGTCCAACCTAGAGATGATCTGGTACTTAAAAGCATAAACAGTCCAGGGGCAGCCAATCACATCTGTAACAATCTCCATGGCCAACTTCGAGTCAGATCTGATAGAAATATAACGGAGGTTCCTCTCTATGCACAAAACCACTCCTCTGTGATCCAGCTATCAATTCCATGCTAAGAACCGAAGCTTCCGACCCTTTACCAACATAGGCCAGAATCGGATCTCCTAAGGAATCACGAATGAGACCCCCATAAGCAGCTCTATCTCCTTTCAAGGACCCATCACAATGGAGAGAAATCAATTGAGCAGGGGGCTTTGGCCAGAAACAGATTTTGGGAGCCGAATTGGCCCACTGCACTTGGACCCCCCACTTGTCAACCAAAAATTGATTCCTAGGAGTATGGGCAGCCAATAATGGACATTGAGAACCTTTAGTGGAAACATCAAATTTGATGTCTTGAAGGATCTTATCATAAGACCTTGACTGATTACTAAAGAGCCGTTGATTCCTCTCCCACCAAACATGATAAATCGTGGCACAAAAAGCAAGCTTGGGAATAAAATCCATCTTATCTTTAGCACAAACCACATGAGAAAGCCAATTGACCACATCAGTCAGGGTAGCAGGTCCTTTGCCATTGATAGAACACATAGAGCTAACCCTATCCCAAATGGTATTAGAAAAGGGACAGGCAAAGAAGAGATGGGCATGGCTCTCCAAACCTCCCCAACACAGGACGTAATTCTGTCCTACAGCAATATTCCTTCTAATGAGTTGGTCTTTAGTTGGCAACCCTCCCATCAGGCACCTCCAGGTAGTACAAGAGTGCCTAGGAAAAAAACCAGGAAACCAAACAAGCTTATTCCAATCCACCTTTGTTGCACTACTTCTAATAAGATCCCAAGCCGACTTGGTAGAAAAGAGACCATTAGAAGTTTCCTTCCAAACAATAAGATCCTCCTCACCACTCACAATAGGAATACTAGGGAGATCCCTCGAAATAGTTATCAGATCAAAAGAACCCTAAGGGGGCAGATGCCAATGGCCATCCCTAATAAAGTCCGAAACCAAGGCAAGCCGGTGAGAACCGGCATCATAACGGATCCGATCTCCATATCTTTTAATCAAAACCCCTTTAGGATGCCAATTATCCAACCAAAGTCTAGTAGCTTGGCCATTCCCAAAAATATGATGGATATGTGGCTCAACCTGATCTCTAAATTTGAGGACTTTCCGCCAAACCCAAGAGCAATTTTGGGGGATCTTTGCAGTCCAAATAGAATCTTTCTTTAGGTAGCGGGTATTGACCCACCTAACCCAAAGACTGTCTTTCTTAGAGGCAATCCACCAAATTTGTTTAAAAATCCCTGCAATATTCATATCAGAAATTCTCCTAATACCAAGGCCCCCTTCAGCCTTAGGTTTGCAAATCTTATCCCAAGAGATGTAATGTACCTTACGATCAAGAGACGGGCCAGACCAAAGGAAGTTGGAGAAGATGGATTCCAGCTTATTCTTTAGAGATCCAGGCAGCCCAAAAATCCCTGACCAGTAAATGTAGTAGCCTTGAAGAACAGAGCTTAAAAGTTGAAGCCGCCCTGCAAAGGATAAGAGCTTAGCTTTCCAACCATGAAGCCTACTCCTCACTCGATCCAAAATGGAAGAACAATCTGCAAAAGCCAGCTTTCGAGCAATGAGAGGAACACCTAGATACCGGATAGGTAACTTGGTATCCACAAAGTTCGTTAATTCCAAAAGTTGCAGTCTGGCCGTGTGGGTGAGGCCCCCTAAAATAATAGAGGACTTAGCCCTGTTGAGTTTCAACCCAGAGTAGTTATGAAAATCATCCAAGGCCCCCAGGCAGGCCGAAACAGAATCTTATGGTGGCCTTCACAAAGATCATCAAGTCGTCGGCAAAGATAAGGTGGGAAAGGTGGGAACTTACACGGGAGCTAAGCACTTGCCTTCCACCTCCAACTTCCTCATCAAAGTGAAAACCCCTCCATGGCAATAGTGAACAAATATGGCGAAATAGGGTCCCCCGCCGTATTCCCTACCCCCTTTGAAAAAACAGTAGGACTTCCATTCAATAGGATGGAGAAGCAAGGAGTATCAACACAAGCCTTCACCCAACCAATAAACTTCTGTGGGAAACCCATTTTGTCCATTAAATCAAACAAGAACTTCCTACTAAGGGAGTCATACGCTTTATGAAGGTCAATCTTCAGCACTGCTGTTGGGCTAGATCCTTTCTGCTCTATACCTCGAACCACATCATGACAGACAAGGATGTTGTCCACAATAGACCTCCCCTTGATAAAAGCTGACTGGGAATCACTTACCACCTGCCCAATTACTCCTTGTAATCTATTAGATAAGATTTTAGTAATGATCTTATAAAAAAGATTGCAAAGAGCTATGGGCCTATATCCAGCAAAAGAAGAGACATCTCCCGTCTTAGGAATCAAGCTAATAAAAGTAGCATTAATCGAACATGGAAGGCGAGACTTCAAAAAGAACCATTTCACTGCCAAAGTCAAATCCTCACCAACAACTTCCCAAGAATGCTTGAAGAAAGCAGCCCCAAACCCATCCTGTCACACCCCCATCCCTGAACCACGGGGAATGCAACTGGAGCGTACCAATACGCTCTCTAACCACCAGAATCACTGATGCAGTACCTAAGACTAACTCATTCACAACGACAAATAATAGGTAAAAACAAAGGATTAATATTAATAACATCAGAGTTAGCAGAAGCTAGGTGATAGCATATAAAATATTGTCTATTCAAATTTACCCCTTCATATCAATGGGTTCTAATCAGGATCTATGTATTATCACTGTATAATAAATACACTTATCAAGAGAGGAATAAAAGAATACACCTTTGAATCAGAAAATAGTTTATCAAAGTGTAACAAAAGATGGCCACCAGCCAAGAATCACTTGTTCCTCGTGGAACACATCTCCTGATAGCACTCCGGTCCATGATCCTCATACTCCGAAGTCCACCACTCTTCATGACCTTCATCAGGAGTCTTGAACTCCGTGCCATCATGTTTGAATGTTCCTGCATCAACTAAAAAAAATATGTTTTCTCGAGGAGTGAGCTCCAACTGAGCCCAATGAGTGGCTAAGCCACACAAGCATACACAATAATAATAATGAATGGGGTTGACTGCAAACCATACATGATGGACGGATACCAAGGTGTCCCATACCACCAAGGTAGACCGTACATCACATACAATTTACAATCATGCTACATGAATGAATGATGATGTATAGTTTTATTGTTATCCACCTAACACACAACTAAGTCAGGTATAGTACTATAGCAACACCTTAGGTAGCATCCCCGACATCGGTACCATAAACGGATGGTATACCGGCGATGACAAACCCGAGTCGCGCTGGAAGCCTGCTGTACCGGTCTCCACCAAGAGATATATGCAAACCCCCGAGTCAAATCCCGTCCTGGCGTTCGGCCCAAAATACGGTTGGCGCCCGAACTTCCCGGGTGGGTATACCCGAATAACGGTCGGAACCCACGGATTTGACCGACACCTAACCCCCTGTCGGTAAGGGTCATAGTACTGGGTAAACATTTATCCTAGCCAGCATTCACCTATTGTATGAGTGAGGTACGCATGTGCATAGGCCAGAGGCCGAGTCCATAGATACCGAAATACGGTCGGCCGGCTATCCTCTCGCCCCTCTAGCCCATACGTACGTATACAAGTACGAGATGTGAATACCGAAGGCAATCGGTTGGTCACCATCCCGTTTCCACCTAATGCAATGGACAACTCTAATGCAATTTCAAGTACGGCAATCTCAAGCCCAGCACCCACCGGCACTTGGATCCCGCTTCTGAAGCCCTAGATCTACATGCCATGAGTGAGTCCATATTATGGAATCCTCAGGTCCAGCACCAACCGGCACCCGAGTCTCATAACTAAATCCAACACCATTCGCACCATAGTGCAGTAAAATAAATAATATCGCAAGACAAGAATGTAAAGTCCTATCAACATCTAAACATTTATATCGTCCTATATCTTACTAATAATTATATATTATAGCACACATGCATGAATGACATTCGCAAGACATGACACACAAACATTCCATAAATTAAGACGTTTGCTTAACTCACTCACCTTGATTCTCAGTCAATCGTCAGTACGGAGCTCTTCAAATCGGCGTTCGATGCCAAGTACACTGTCCCACGTACTAATACGCCCCCGAGCCAGGTCAGTCAACCTAAAGAGAGTGTACAACGTGGGGAGAGATTAGTGCCTTAGGGCTAGAAGAGTTGGGCCCCATAAGTTATCAAACAAGGCTAAAATAGGGGACCGGCACATACAGCAAGGCTATATCATGTGCCTATCCATGTGCCTGTCCATGTGCCTGTCCCTCTTGGACTTTCCCACCGGCAGATCTAGGTTCTCAGGGACTGGCACTTGCATGTGCCTGTCCATGTGCCTGTCCCTCTCGGACCTCACACCGGTAGATCTTTCTCAGGGACTGGCACTTGCATGTGCCTGTCCATGTGCCTGTCCCTCTCGTACTTCCCACCGGCAGATCTAGTTTCTCAGGGACTGGCACTTGCATGTGCCTGTCCATGTGCCAGTCTTACTGTTCATGCCATTCCGAGAATGGTTTTGCAGCCCCAAAGTCTTGGGCTAAAATGGGGTATTCTTAGGGGTTTTTAGGGGTCTCTTTGGCCATGAGAACAACCCCAACCAAGGTGCCATAGCACACACCCAACATGGGTTTGTAAACCCCATGATCGATTAGGTTTTCCTCCATTAAATACATATGGAAAGGAAACTCATGGGTTTGGGTATTGGGGTTTTGAAAGGGTCTTTAATCAATGTTATTTAACAACCCACAAACCACACCTCTATGGTCTTCCATGAGGGTTGGTGAAACCCATAAATGGAGGTGAATCCCCAACTTAGGGTTCATAAATGGAGAAAGGGTGAAAGGGGGTTCAAGGTAGGATTAGGTGTCTTTATAACTAAGCTTCAAAGATTAGCCATTAATGGCCTTTCCATTAGGGTAGATGAAACACTCATGGCTCATAAGTCCAAACCCTAGGTCTATAAATTAGGAGGTGAGAGAGAGAGAGAGAGAGAGAGAGAGAGAGAGAGAGAGAATGCTCACTAATGTAGGAGAGCAAGCTTGGGTTCCACCTCTCTTCCTTCTTCTTCTTCTACCTTTCGTTCCTTCTTCCTTCTTCTTCTTCTACCTTTCGTTCCTTCTTCCTTCTTCTTCTTCTTCTTTTTCTTCTTCTTTTTCTTCTTCTTCTTTCTTTCCTTCTCTCCTTTCCTCTCCACGATTTAGGTTTTCTATTGTGAGGTGAATAGTGGATTGACCCCTATTTACCTCACTTTAGTCTTAAGTCATGTTTGGTTGTCTTAGGTCTTTAGGTCAATTTTAAGTTATTGGGCCCATTATACTACTAGGCCCATAATATGATTAGAAGGAACATCAGGTCCTAAGCCCATTCTAGTATTTATACTCATGAGTTATTAGGATATTAACTTACTCCCAATCATCTATAAGTGGGAACGGGTACACCGGGCGAGGGCCGGGTGGATCCTCGAAATAAGGAAATGCTAGGAATGCACCCTCGAAGACAAACTTTCCCCTATCTCTGTCGATGTACCTATCCTCGACGACTTCTCTAGAGTCACGGTCAACAATCTTGTGGGATGGCTTGAGTATCATGGTCCATAGTTCACGAGCGTACTCCGCTCCCGGTTCTACATAAAAGGTTCAAACCAGACCGGTGGTCAGACCGAGTTTTAAACCGGGTTTTGGGCACGGATTTAACACATCCGGTCCTGGAGCTTTGGAATTTTTCATAGCAAACACAACCTCCATAATCTCCTTATTGGACTCCCTCCCAATAAGACCTTCTTGTTGGGCATGGGATAAGCCGTATTGCAAGGGAACCGTGCTAGGAAAAAAACCACCATCCACCGAATCAGTCCCAAATAATTTCTTATAGAATGAGACAGCTTCATCTTTAATTTGGTTGGAATCCTTAACCATGTCACCTCCTTCCCCTTGAATTTCCAAAATATGCTTCCTATTCTGCCTGCAGATCATGGACTTGTGAAAGAAGCTATTATTCCCCCAGCTGAATATGCTTCACCCTTGATTTCTCCCTCAAGAATTTTTCTTCAATGGCCAAAGCTTCCCATAACTTCATCTTATCTTGAGGCTCCAAAAGAACCAGATTCTGGTTATCAGGGTGATCACCAAGAATGCATTGAATTTGGAACAAATCAGCCTCTGCAGCCTTCACCGCAATGAAAACATCTCCAATGCACTCTTTATTCCATTTTTTCAGTTCCTTTTTAACATTCCTTAACCGGGCAGCAAACCTCATGATAGGATGGAGAACCATACTAACTGGCTGCTCCCAGCCCTCCCGAACCATCTCATCATAACCATCCCTGCCAATCCAAGCCTCAAAAAACCTAAAAGGTTTAGGTCCGAAATTAGCCTCCTCTAACACAGCCAGCACTACTAGAGAGTGGTCAGAGAGACCCGGAGGGTAAAAAGTAGCCTCTGAAGATCTTAAAAAATCCACCCAAGCCAAGTTGACCAACACTCTATCAAGCTTACAGCAGATCTTAGCATCGCCACTTTGTTTGTTATTCCATGTCATAGCTTCCCCTTTCCACTTTAAAGCAATCAGCCCAGAGTCATCAATAAAATTATTGAAATCATCAATAGCCTCCAACCGAACAGGTTCCCCACCAAATTTCTTATTTGGGTGCATTTTCGAACTTTTTTTGGCTTGGCATTTTCTAGGAGGTGTCGTTATCTTTTATTTGACGTGAGGATGCGATGTTGATGGTCGTGACCGTCGTATCGATACCTATTTCGACATATGTTCATTTTTCAGTTTAAATCAAAATGGCTGGATCGTTTGGGGTTATTTGGGGGCATTTCTGTACTTTTTTGGGCTTGGGACTTTCTAAAAGGTGTCGTTATCTCTTATTAGACGTGTGGATGTGATGTTGAGGGTTGTGACCTTTGAATCGACACATATTTCGACATAAATTCATTTTCGGCTTAAACCAGACTGGGTGGGTCCTTTGGGGTTATTTAAGGGCATTTCTATACTTTTCTGGGTTTGGAATTTTCTAAAAAGTCTCCTTAACTCTTATTAGACGTGTGGATTTGTTGTTGAGGGTCGTGACCTCCGAATCGATACCAATATCGACATATGTTCATTTTCGATTTAAACCCGATCGGGTGGGTCGTTTGGGGTTATTTGGAGGCATTTCTATACTTTTTTGGGTTTGGGATTTTCTAAAAAGTGTCCTTATCTCTTATTAGACGTGTGGATGCGATGTTAAGCGTCGTGACCTTCAAATTGACACCTATTTTGACATATGGTCATTTTTGGTTTAAACCAGATTGGGTGGGTTGTTTGGGGTTATTTGGGGGCATTTCTCTACTTTTTTGGACTTGGGATTTTCTAAAAAGTGTCCTTATCTCTTATTAGACGTGTGGATGCACTGTTGAAGGTCGTAACCTCCGAATCGATACCTATTTCGACAGATATTCATTTTTGGTTAAACCGGACCGGGTGGATCGTTTGTGGTAATTTGGGGGCATTTCTGTACATTTTTGGGCTTGGGATTTTCTAAAAAGTGTCCTTATCTCTTATTAGACATGTGATTGCAATGTTGACAGTCATGACCCTCGAATTGATACCTATTTCGACATATGTTCATTTTTGGTTAAACCAGACCAGGTGGGTTGTTTGGGGTTATTTGGAGGCATTTTTGTACTTTTTTGGGTTTGGGATTTTCTAAAAAGTGTCCTTATCTCTTATTAGATGTGTGGATGGGATGTTAAGGGTTGTGACCTTCAAATAGACACCTATTTCGACATATGTTTATTTTCGGTTTAAACTGGACTGGGTGGGTCGTTTGTGGTAATTTGGGGCATTTCTGTACTTTTTGTGGCTTGGGATTTTTTAAAAGGTGTCCTTATCTCTTATTAGACGTACGAATGCGATGTTGAGGGTCGTGACCATCGAATCAATACCTATTTTGGCATATGTTCATTTTCGGTTTAAACCAGATTGGGTGGGTCGTTTGGGGTTATTTTGGGGACATTTCTTTACTTGTTTGGGCTGGGGATTTTCAAAAAAGTTTCCTTATCTCTTATTAGACGTGTGGATGCGATGTTAATGGTTGCCTGACCTTCGTATCAATACGTTTTTCGACATATGTTCATTTTCAGTTTCAACTAGACCGGGTGGGTCGTTTGGGGTTATTTTGGGGCATTTCTGTAGTTATTTGGGTTTCGTATTTTCTAACAAGTGTCCTTATGTCTTATTAGACGTGTGGATGCGATGTTGAGGGTCGTGACCTTCAAATCGATACCTATTTCGGCATATGTTTATTTTCGGTTTAAACTAGACTGGGTGGGTCGTTTGGGGTTATTTGGGTGCATTTTCGTACTTTTTTTTGCTTGGCATTTTCTAGGAGGTGTCGTTATCTTTTATTAGACGTGAGGATGCGATGTTGATGGTCGTGACCGTCGTATCGATACCTATTTCGACATATGTTCATTTTTCAGTTTAAACCAAAATGGCTGGATCATTTGGGGTTATTTGGGGGCATTTTTGTACTTTTTTAGGCTTGGGATTTTCTAAAAGGTGTAGTTATCTCTTATTAGACGTGTGGATGTGATGTTGAGGGTTGTGACCTTCGAATCGATACATATTTCAATAAAAATTCATTTTCGGTTTAAACCAAACTGGGTGGGTCCTTTGGGGTTATTTAGGGGCATTTCTGTACTTTTCTGGGTTTGGTATTTTCTAAAAAGTCTCCTTATCTCTTATTAGATGCGTGGATGTGTTGTTGAGGGTCATGACCTCTGAATCGATACCAATATCGACATATGTTCATTTTCGATTTAAACCCGATCGGGTGGGTTGTTTGGGGTTATTTGGAGGTATTTCTGCACTTTTTTGAGTTTGGGATTTTCTAA
This sequence comes from Telopea speciosissima, assembly GCF_018873765.1. NCBI lineage: Eukaryota > Viridiplantae > Streptophyta > Magnoliopsida > Proteales > Proteaceae > Telopea > Telopea speciosissima. The sequence continues at coordinate 38,421 of NW_025317604.1, forward strand.
AAAGTGTCCTTATCTCTTATTAGACATGTGGATGCGATGTTGAGGGTCGTGACCTTCGAATCGATACATATTTTGGCATATGTTTATTTTTGATTTAAACCTGATCGGGTGGGTCGTTTGGGGTTATTTTGAGGACATTTCTGTACTTGTTTGGGCTGGGGATTTTCAAAAAAGTTTCCTTATCTCTTATTAGACGTGTGGATGCAATGTTAAGGGTTGCCTGACCTTCGTATCGATACGTTTTTCGACATATGTTCATTTTAAGTTTCAACCAGACCGGGTGGGTCGTTTGGGGTTATTTTGGGGCATTTCTGTAGTTATTTGGGTTTGGGATTTTCTAAAAAGTCTCCTTATATCTTATTAGACGTACGGATGCGATGTTGAGGGTCGTGACCATCGAATCAATACCTATTTTGGCATATGTTCTTTTTCGGTTTAAACCAGATTGGGTGGGTCGTTTGGGGTTATTTTGGGGACATTTCTACACTTGTTTGGGCTCGGGATTTTCAAAAGAATTTCCTTATCTCTTATTAGACGTGTGGATGCGATGTTAATGGTTGCCTGACCTTCGTATCAATACGTTTTTCTACATATATTCATTTTCAGTTTCAACCAAACCGGGTGGGTCGTTTGGGGTTATTTTGGGGCATTTCTGTAGTTATTTTGGTTTCGTATTTTCTAACAAGTGTCCTTATCTCTTATTAGAGGTGTGGATGCGATGTTGAGGGTCGTGACCTTTAAATCGATACCTATTTTGGCATATGTTTATTTTCGGTTTAAACTAGACCTGGTGGGTCGTTTGGGGTTATTTGGGTGCATTTCCGTACTTTTTTTGGCTTGGCATTTTCTAGGAGGTGTCATTATCTTTTATTAGACGTGAGGATGCGATGTTGATGGTCGTGACCGTTGTATCGATACCTATTTCGACATATGTTCATTTTTCAATTTAAACCAAAATGTCTGGATCGTTTGGGGTTATTTGGGGGCATTTCTGTACTTTTTTGGGCTTGGGATTTTCTAAAAGGTGTAGTTATCTCTAATTAGACGTTTGGACGTGATGTTGAGGGTTGTGACCTTCGAATCGATACATATTTCGACATAAATTCATTTTCGGTTTAAACCAGACTGGGTGGGTCCTTTGGGGTTATTTGGGGGCATTCTGTATTTTTCTGGGTTTAGTATTTTCTAAAAAGTCTTCTTATCTCTTATTAGACGCATGGATGTGTTTTTGAGGGTCGTGACCTCTGAATCGATACCAATATCGACATATGTTCATTTTCGATTTAAACCCGATCGGGTGGGTTATTTGGGGTTATTTGGAGGCATTTTTGTACTTTTTTGGGTTTGGGATTTTCTAAAAAAGTGTCCTTATCACTTATTAGACATGTGGATGCGATGTTAAGCGTCGTGACCTTCAAACCGACACCTATTTCGACATATGTTCATTTTCGGTTTAAACCCGATTGGGTGGGTTGTTTGGGGTTATTTGGGGGCATTTCTCTACTTTTTTGGGCTTTGGATGTTCTAAAGTGTCATTATCTCTTATTAGACATGTGGATGCAATGTTGAAGGTCGTAACCTCCGAATTGATACCTATTTCGATATATGTTCATTTTTTGTTAAACCAGACCGGGTGGGTCATTTGTGGTAATTTGGGGGCATTTCTGTACTTTTTTGGGCTTGGGATTTTCTAAAAAGTGTCCGTATCTCTTATTAGACGTGTGGATACAATGTTGAAGGTCATGCCCTTCGAATCGATACCTATTTTGACATATGTTCATTTTTGGTTAAACCTGACCGGATGGGTTGTTAGGGGTTATTTGGAGGCATTTCTGTACTTTTTTGGGTTTGGGATTTTCTAAAAAGTGTCCTTATCTCTTATTAGACATGTGGATGCGATGTTGAGGGTTGTGACCTTCGAATCGATACCTATTTTGGCATATGTTTGTTTTCGATTTAAACCTGACCGGGTGGGTCGTTTGGGGTTATTTTGGGGACATTTCTATACTTGTTTGGACTGGGGATTTTCAAAAAAGTTTCCTTATCTCTTATTAGACGTGTGGATGCGATGTTAAGGGTTGCCTGACCTTCGTATCGATACGTTTTTCGACATATGTTCATTTTAAGTTTCAACCAGACCGGGTGGGTCGTTTGGGGTTATTTTGGGGCATTTATGTAGTTATTTGGGTTTGGTATTTTCTAAAAAGTGTCCTTATATCTTATTAGATGTGTGGATGGGATGTTGAGGGTCGTGACCTTCAAATCGACACCTATTTGGACATATGTTCATTTTCGGTTTAAACTGGACTGGGTGGGTCGTTTGTGGTAATTTGGGGGTATTTTTGTACTTTTTATGGCTTGGGATTTTTTAAAGGTGTCCTTATCTCTTATTAGATGTACGGATGCGATATTGAGGGTCGTGACCATCGAATCAATAACCATTTCGGCATATATTCATTTTCGGTTTAAACCTGATTGGGTGGGTCCTTTGGGGTTATTTGGGGCATTTCTATACTTTTTTGGGCTTGGAATTTTCTACAAAGTGTCCTTATCTCTTATTAGACGTGTGGATGCAATGTTGAAGGTCGTGACCATCGAATCGATACCTATTTCGACATATGTTCATTTTTTGTTAAACCAGACCGGTGGGTCGTTTGTGGTAATTTGGGGGCATTTCTGTATTTTTTTGGGCTTGGGATTTTCTAAAAAGTGTCCTTATCTCTTATTAGACATGTGGATCCAATGTTGAAGGTCGTGACCTTCGGATTGATACCTATTTTGACATATGTTCATTTTTGGTTAAACCAGATCGGGTGGGTCGTTTGGGGTTATTTGGAGGCATTTTTGTACTTTTTTGGGTTTGGGATTTTCTAAAAAGTGTCCTTATCTCTTATTAGACGTGTGGATGGGATGTTGAGGGTTGTGACCTTCAAATCGACACCTATTTCGACATATGTTCATTTTCGGTTTAAACCGGACGGGGTCGGTCGTTTGTGGTAATTTAGGGGCATTTCTATACTTTTTGTGGCTTGGGATTTTTTAAAAGGTTTCGTTATCTATTATTAGACGTACGGATGCGATGTTGAGGGTCGTGACCATCGAATCAGTTAGGGGTGTCAATACCTAACCCGAACCGCTGAAACTGGCCAGAATGTGCCTGGACCACACCGGACCAAACTCTTAATGGTTCGGGTTCGGTTTGTGGATCCAGAGAGGCATATGGTTTGGTTTGGTTTGGGCTAGCCCGACGGTGCACCGGTAGCCCGAACCGTTAGGCCCGAACCCAAACCGAACCGACCTAACCCGATAAATGAGTAAATCAATAAATGCCTAATGCCCCATTGCCCCATAAATGTGTTGTGATAGTTTCTCACTTTATCTCATATCCTTTGGTAGTGATTACCCAACCAATTGTATCCATAGGCCATAGGACATAGGATATAAAAATGCATTGTATTTGAAATATTTTGTGTACTTAAAAGAGAAACAGAAGAAAAATTAGCACTAACCGGACCTTACTAGTTATGTAAAATCGGTACCAAACCGAATCCAAACCGATATCAACCCGTTATCATAAACTAAAGCCGACACGAAACCAAACCGCACTAAAACCGAACATTTCTTAATGGTTTGGTTTCGGTTTCTAAAAAAGTCACACCAAAACCGGCCAGAACCGGCCCCGTTCACACCCCTAGAATCAATACTTATTTCGGCATATGTTCATTTTCGGTTTAAACCATATTAGGTGGGTCATTTGGGGTTATTTGGGGGCATTTCTGAACTTTGTTGGGCTTGGGTTTTTTCTAAAAAGTGTCCTTATCTCTTATTAGACGTGTGGATGCAATGTTGAAGGTCGTGACCTTCGAATCGATACCTATTTTGACATATGTTCATTTTTGGTTAAACCTGACCGGATGGGTCGTTTGTGGTAATTTTGGGGCATTTCTGTACTTTTTTGGGCTTGGGATTTTCTAAAAAGTGTCCTTATCTCTTATTAGACGTGTGGATGCAATGTTGAAGGTCGTGACCTTCGAATAGATACCTATTTTGACATATGTTCATTTTTCGTTAAACCAGACCGGGTGGGTCGTTTCGGGTTATTTGAAGGTATTTCTGTACTTTTTTGGGTTTAGGATTTTCTAAAATGTGTCCTTATCTCTTATTAGACATGTGGATGCGATGTTGAGGGTCGTGACCTTCGAATCGATACCTATTTTTGCATATGTTCATTTTCGGTTTAAACCTGACCAAGTGGGTCGTTTGGGGTTATATTATGGACAATTCTATACTTGTTTGGGTTGGGGATTTTCAAAAAAGTTTCCTTATCTCTTATTAGACGTGTGGATGCGATGTTAATGGGTCCCTGACCTTCGTATCAATACGTTTTTTGATATATGTTCATTTTCATTTTCAACCAGACCGGGTGGATCGTTTGGGGTTATTTTGGGGCATTTCTGTAGTTATTTGGGTTTGGAATTTTCTAAAAAGACACCCAACCCAATCACGGAGGCCTAAACGACCTTTCCATAAGCATCATCAAGGATCAGCCGCAACAGGTCATCATGAAACTCAGGAGGGTACAAAATAGTTTCCCCATCCCCACAAATAATGGAAGCAATAAAATCTGCCGGCTGGTTCAATTCCCTCCAAACATGTCTCACTTCATAGCGAGTCAACTAGTTCAGACTAGAGATGATCTGGCTTTTCGAAACATAAACATTCCAAGGACAACTGAACACACCTGTGAGAATCTCCACTACCAACTTCGAATCAGATCTAATAGAAACATGTCGAAGATTCCTTTCTAAACACAGTGCCACCCCCCTGTGAATGGCTAACAACTCCATGCTAAGAACCGAAGCCTCCACACCTTTACCAACATAAGCCAGGATCACATCTCCTGTGGTATTACGGATAAGACCACCATAAGCGGCTCTATCTCCTCTCAAGGACCCATCACAATGGAGCGTGACCCAGTGAGTGGGGGGTTTCGGCCAAGAACAAGCTTTGGGGGCCGAGACAGCCTACCGCACCTGGATCCTCCACATATCAACCAAGAACTGATTTCTGGGGGTATGGTCAACCAAAATCGGACAATGAGAGCCTTTAGTGACCACATCAAAGTTGATATCTTGAAGGATTTTATCATAAGACCTTGATTGATTACTAAAGAGGCGTTGATTTCTCTCCCACCAAATATGATAAACCGTCGCACAGAAAGCCAACTTGGGGATAACATCGGACTTGTTATTAGCACAAACCATATGAGAAAGCCAATTAACCACATCAAAAAGGCCTGCAGGTCCTTTACCACTTTGAGAGCACTTAGAACTAACCTTATCCCAAATGGTCTTAGAAAAGGGACAGTCAAAAAAAAAAATGGGCATGGCTTTCCAAACCCCCCCAACAGAAGACGCAATTCTGCCCAACTCCAACATTCCTTCTAATAAGTTGGTCCTTAGTTGGGAGCCCACCCATAAGACATCTCCAGGTAGTACAAGAATGCCTAGGTAGAAAACTAGGATACCAAACAAGGCTATGCCAAACCACCTTAGTAGCACTGCTTCTCACAAAATCCCAAGCCGACTTAGTAGTAAAGAGGCCATTAGGATTTTCCTTCCAAACAATAAGATCCTCCTCCCCATTCACAATGGGGATACTAGGGAGATCCCTAGAAATTGTAATCAAATCAAAGGAGCCCTGGGGAGGCAAATGCCACATACCACCTCTAATAAAGTCCGATACCAAGGCAAGCCGGGTAGAACCAGCATCATACCGAACCCGATCCCCAAACCTTTTAATCAATACCCCTTTGGGATGCCAATTATCCAACCAAAGTCTAGTAGATTGGCCCATTCCCAATAATATGACGGATGTGAGGCTCAACCAAATCTCTAAACTTGAGAACTTTCCTCCAAACCCAAGAGCAGTTTTGGGGAATCTTAACAGTCCAAATAGAGTCATTTTTTAGATAGCGGGCATAAACCCACCTAACCCAAAGACCATCCTTTTTAGAGGCAATCCACCAAATTTGCTTAAGAATAGCCGCCGTATTCATATTTGAAATTCTCCTAATACCAAGGTCCCCTTCAGTCTTAGGTTTGCAAATCCTGTCCCAAGAAATATAATGTACCTTACAATCAAGAGATGGACCAGACCAAAGGAAATTGGAGAAGATGGATTCCAGCTTTCTCTTGAGAGCACTAGGCAGGCCAAAAATTCCTAACCAATAAATGTAGCAGCCTTGAAGAACAGAGCTCAAGAGTTGTAACCACCCTGCAAAAGATAAAAAACGAGCTTTCCAACCATCAAGCCTATTCCGCACCCGATCCAAAATAGAGGACCAATCTGCAAAAGTCAACTTCCGAGAGATTAGTGGAACACCTAGGTACCGAATAGGTAACTTGGTATCCACAAAATTTGTTAATTCCAAAAGTTGCAGTCTGGCCGTATGGGTAAGGCCCCCTAAAATAATAGAGGACTTAGCCCTGTTGAGCTTCAACCCAGAGTAGGTATGAAACTCATCCAAGGCCCCCAGGCAGGCGAAATAGAATCCGTAGTAGCCTTCACAAAGATCATCAAATCATCTACAAAGATAAGGTGAGAGAGGTGGGAGCTCTTGCATCTGGGGAGAAGACTGATTATACTCTCAACCTCCAACTTCCTCATCAAGGCTGAAAACCCCTCCATAGCAATAGTGAACAAATAGGGAGAAATAGGGTCCCCCTGCCAAATTCCCCTTCCCCCTTTGAAATAGCCAGCCGGACTCCCATTTAAAAGAAATGAAAAACAGGGAGTGTCACACAAGCCTTCACCCAACCAATGAACTTCTGAGGGAAACCCATTCTTTCCATCATCTCAAACAAGAATTTCCTACTAAGGGAGTCATAAGCTTTATGAAGGTCAATCTTCAAAACTGCTGTAGGGATAGTACCTTTTTGCTCAATCCCTCTAACCACATCATGATAGACAAGGATGTTGTCCACAATAGACCTTCCTTTGATAAATACAGACTGGGAATCACTCACCACCTGCCCAACCACACCTTGTAATCTATTAGATAAGATTTTTGTAATGATCTTATAAAAAAGATTGCAAAGGGCTATGGGCCTATAACCAGCAAAGGAAGAGACATCCCCCGTCTTAAGAATAAGACTAATAAATGTAGCATTAATCGAACTAGGGAGGCAAGACTTACTGAAGAACCATTTCACTGCCAAAGTCAAATCTTCCCCAACCACATCCCAAGAATGTTTAAAGAAAGCAGCCCCAAACCCATCCGGTCCTGGAACTTTGGAATTTTTCATAGCAAACACAACCTCCATAATCTCCTTATTGGACACCCTACCAATAAGACTTCCCTGTTGAGAGAGGGACAAGCCATTCTGCAAGGGGACTGAGTTAGGAAAACAACCACCATCCACCAAATCAGATCCAAACAACTTCTTGTAAAAAGAGACAGCTTCAATTCGGCTAGGATCCTTAACAATGTCACCTCCTTCCCCTGTAATCTCGAGAATATGCCTCCTATTCTGCCTACAAAGCATGGATTTATGAAAGAAACTATTATTACCATCCCTCAGCTGAATATGTTTCACTTTAGACTTCTCCTTCAAAAACTTTTCTTCAATGGCCAAGGCTTCCCATAATTTCACCTTAGCTTGAATCTCCAAAGAAACCAGATTCGGGTCATCAGGGTGGTCCCTAAGATTGCATTGAGATTGGTGCAACTCAGCCTGTGCAGCCTTTACCGCAACAAAAACATCTCCAATGCACTCTTTATTCCACTTTTTCAGCTCTTTTTTAACATTCCTTAACCGGACAGCAAACCTAAGAATGGGGTTGAGTTGCAAGCTAACAGGCTGCTCCCAGCCCTTCCGAACCATATCATCAAACCCATCTCTGCCAATCCAACCTTCAAAAAACCTCAAAGGTTTATGGCCAAAATTAGCCTCATCTAACACAGCCATCACTACAGGAGAGTGGTCAGAGAGACCAGGAGGGTGAAAGACAGCCTCTGAAGTTCTGAAGACATCCACCCAAGCCAAGTTTACCATCACCTTGTCTAGCTTATAGTAAATTCTAGCATCTCCACTTTGCTTGTTATTCCAAGTCATAGCTTCCCCTTTCCACTTCAAGTCAATCAGCCCAGAGTCCTCAATAAAAGTGTTGAAATCATCAATAGCTCAAACCGAACAGGGTCCCCCCCAATTTTCTCATTATGATTTCGAATCACATTGAAATCCCCTAAGACAGCCCATGGAGTGGCAATAGCACTAGCTAGTCTTCCAACATCCTCCCGTAAATCCTTCCGGCCTGCCACCGTATTTTGAGCATACACTACGGTGCAAAGGAAGGAGACAGCAGTTCCCAAAATCGACACCTTGGCATGAATAAACCGCTTAGTTTTCTGAATTTCTTCAACATTTAAAAAGCTCGGATCCCAGCCCAACCAAATCCGAATTGTATTATCAACCTCACCATTGTAGACATACATCCAATCCGAATTGATACCTATTTCGGCATATGTTCGTTTTCGGTTTAAACCAGATTGGGTGGTTTATTTGAGGTTATTTAGGGGCATTTTTGTATTTTTTTGGGCTTGGGATTTTCTAAAAAGTGTCCTTATCTCTTATTAGACGTGTGGATGCAATGTTGAAGGTCGTGACCTTCAAATCAATACCTATTTTGACATATGTTCATTTTTTATTATACCAGACGGGTGGGTCGTTTCGGGTTATTTGGAGGCATATCTGTACTTTTTCAGGCTTGAGATTTTCTAAAAGGTGTCCTTAGCTCTTATTAGACGTGTGGATGCAATGTTGAGGGCTGTGACCGTCGAATCGATACCAATTTTGACATATTTTCATTTTCGGTTTAAACCAGAACGGGTGGGTCATTGGGGGATATTTGGGGGCATTTTTGTACTTTTTTGGGTATGGGATTTTCTAAAAAGTGTCCTTATCTCTTATTAGACATGTGGATGAGATGTTGAGCGTCGTGACCTTCAAATCGACAGATATTTCGACATATGTTCATTTTCGGTTTAAACCAGACCGGGTGGGTCATTTGTGGTAATTTGGGGCATTTCTATACTTTTTAGTGCTTGGCATTTTTTAAATGGTGTGGTTATCTCTTATTAGATGTGTGGATGCGAGGTTGAGGGTCGTGACCATCGAATCGATACCTATTTCGGCATATGTTCATTTTCGGTTTATACCCGATTAGGTGGGTTGTTTGGGGTTATTTGGGGGCATTTCTCTACTTTTTTGGGCTTGGGATTTTCTAAAAAGTGTCCTTATCTCTTATTAGACGTGTGGATGCAATGTTGAAGATCGTGACCACCGAATCGATACCTATTTCGACATATGTTCATTTTTATTAAAACAGACCGGGTGGGTCGTTTGTGGTAATTTGGGGGCATTTCTGTATTTTTTTCGGCTTGGGATTTTCTAAAAAGTGTCATTATCTCTTATTAGACGTGTGGATGCAATGTTGAAGCTTGTGACCTTCGAATCGATACCTATTTCGACATATGTTCATTTTTGGTTAAACCAGATTGGGTGGGTCGTTTGGGGTTATTTGGAGGCACTTCTGTACTTTTTTGGATTTGGGATTTTCTAAAAAGTGTCCTTATCTCTTATTAGACATGTGGATGCGATGTTGAGGGTCGTGACCTTCGAATCGATATCTATTTTGGCATATGTTCATTTTCGGTTTAAACCTGACCGGGTGGGTCGTTTGGGGTTATTTTGGGGACATTTCTATACTTTTTTGGGTTTGTTATTTTCTTAAAAGTGTCCTTATCTCTTATTAGATGTGTGGATGCGATGTTGATGGTAGTGACATTCGAATCGATACCTATTTTGGCAAATGTTCATTTTCACTTTAAACCAGATTGGGTGGGTGGTTCTGGGTTATTTTGGGGAATTTCTGTTCTTTTTTGGGATTGGGATTCTCTAAAAAGTGTCCTTATCTCTAATTAGATGTGTGTGATGCGATGTTGAGGGTCATGACCTTCGAATCGATATCGATTTTGACATATGTTCATTTTCGGTTTAAACCAGATCGGGTGGCTAGTTTGAGGTTATTTTGGGGCATTTCTGTGCTTTTTTGGGCTTGGGATTTTCCAAAAAGTATCCTTATCTCTTATTTGACGTGTGGATGCAATGTTGAGGGTTGTGACCTTCGAATTGATACATATTTTGACATATGTACTTTTTTGGTTTAAACAAGATCGGGTGGGTCGTTTGGTGTTATTTGGGGGCTTTTCTGTACTTTTTTAGGCTTGGGATTTTCTGAAAAGTGTCCTTATCTCTTATTAGACGTGTGGATTTGATGTTGAGGGTCGTGACCTTCGAATCGATACCTATTTCCACATATGTTCATTTTCGGTTTAAACCAGACTAGGTGGGTCGTTAGGGGTGATTTGGGGGCATTTCTGTACTTTTACGGGTTTGGTATTTTCTAAAAACTGTCCTTATATCTTATTAGACGCGTGGATGTGATGTTGAGGGTCGTGACCTTCGAATCAACACCTATTTCGACATATGCACATTTTCGATTTAAACCTGACCGGGGGGTCATTTAGGGGCATTTCTATACTTTTTTTGGCTTGGGATTTTCTAAAAAGTGTCCTTATCGCTTGTTAGACATGTGGATGCAATGTTGAGGGTCGTGACCTTGGAATCGATACCTATTTCGAAATATGCTCATTTTCGGTTTAAACCAGATCGGGTGGGTTGTTTGGGGTTATTTGGGGGCATTTCTGTACTTTTTTTGGCTTGGGATGTTCTAAAAAGTGTCCTTATCTCTTATTAAATGCATAGAGGCGATGTTGAGGGTCGTGACCTTGGGAGAATCGATACCTATTTTGACATATGTTCATTTTCGATTTAAACCAGACCGGGTGGGTCGTTTGAGGTTATTTGGGGGCATTTCTGTACTTTATTGGGTTTGGGATTTTTTTAAAAGTGTCGTTATCTCTTACTAGACGTGTGGATGCGATGTTGAGGTTCGAGACCTCCGGATCGATACCTATTTCAGCATATGTTCATTTTTGGTCTAAACCAGACCGGGTGGGTCGTTTGGGGTTATTTGGGGGCATTTTTATACTTTTTTGGGTTTGGTATTTTCTAAAAAGTGTGCTTATATCTTATTAGACGTGAGGATGCGATGTTGAGGGACGTGACCTTCGAATCGATACCTATTTTGGCATATGTTCATTTTTGGTTTAAACCGAACCGGATGGATCTTTTCGGGTTATTTGTGGGCATTTCAATACATTTTTGGGCTTGGGATTTTTTTAAAAGTGTCCTTATCTCTTATTAGAATTGTGGATGCGATGTTGAGGGTCATGACCGTCGAATCGATACTGATTTTGACATTTGTTCATTATCGGTTTAAACCAGACCGAGTGGGTCGTATGGGGTTTTATGGGGGCATTTTTGTACTTTTCTAGGTTTGGTATTTTATAAAAAGTGCCCCTATCTCTTGTTAGACGTGTGGATGCGATGTTGAGGGTCGTGACCTTCGAATCGATACCTATTTTTACATATGTTCATTTTTTGTTTAAACCAGACTGGGTGGATGGTTTGGGGTT
>NW_025317605.1:0-49972 GCF_018873765.1 Telopea speciosissima
TTAAGAGAATGTACACATAGACACATGAATCGTTATCGTCTACGGTTCCCTAGTGCCTCTCACAAGAGGAGGTGGGACTCAATCGGGACACTTGACTGAACACTTTGCCCGAGTGGGGTCCACCTTCCTCTTGTGAGAGGCACTAGAAAACCGCACCGATCAAGAAACCGCATTCGATTAAAATTCATAGACACATGGTGGTGGGGATCCCTCTCTCTCATGTTATAGTCATGCAAAAACAGGTTAGGCCATCCAGTATGGGTCCCATCTTCCTAACTTTGACAAGCTTCAAATCATTGGTGCCCTGTATACCCGTTCTATGGTCCTATGCCATTTCCACCACAGACGGATTAGAAAATTGAGCATTTAATGGGTTGCATAGGAAAAAGATTTCATTATGGGCCCAAAGTTATTCAATTGCATTCATTGTTTCAGGAATCGGAATTGGTTGACTCGAATCAAAACCAGTTGGATCGGATTAAAGGGATTCTTTCTGTTTTTTTCTTATTCGAACAAGAGAAAAGGCCGTGTGCCGTCGGGCTGCCAGCCATGTGTCTATCTCTCTCTCTAGTCTTTGTGAAATGATATTCTTTTTGGGTGCATACTGCTAATTAACAGAAAGCGAGCGGAACGCCCAACCCTTGCCGTTCAAAAAATCTCTAAGGTTCAAGCAGATTCCGGCCGAATCGAAATTGAAATCAATGGAAGCCGATTTTGTTGCGATTCTACTTATTTGAGCCTTGCTTGCATTTTTTCTTTGTAAAGGCCTTTGCTTGCATTTAAGTCCCTAATATGGTGATGCAAGTTCTTTAGATGGACATCTCAATCTGCTTTGTATTGTACCGTGGGCTTAGCCCAAGACATTGACGAATGAATTAGGTTTCAATGAGTTGACATCTGAAAATCCAGCCTTAAACCATTCTCATCAGGAACGTTAGGTAAAAATATCACCTCCAAACAATGATTTAAACCTTCCCGTATGAAATGACTATTTGTATTATTTACCGAAATTGGTTGCAAGTAGGGCTATAGATGGATAGGCAAAAATCCGAATTTGATTCACATTCACATTCGTTTAGAGATATCCGAAAAGAAATTCAAATACTTAATAATAAAAAATTAAGTAAATAATGATCTTGAGGGTTTTTGAAGATTCAACAAGTTCTAGAATATGAGAAAAAGATAATCATGATCTAAGAGATATGGATTGAGACTGACTTGTATCCGCTAGGGGGAGGAAGGTCCAGTTTACACAAGGCAGAGATGTAAACGGATGGTCGAAAATCTGAATTCGATCTGCATCCGAATCCATCTGAATCCATTTAGACGTATCTGTATTCGACTAGGGAGTATCCAGATCCAATCACATCCGATCTGTATCCAAGCCAAATCCCATCCGTTTCACAGGGCTAGTTGTAAGGGATCAAGTGTAATAATTTGTACTTCAATCATCAATGTTGTACAATTATTAAAAAATGGAAGAAGGAACGCTATTTGATCGCGTACGGTGTGTGACCCTTGCATCCAAATACAGGGCCGTGGTTCCCAGACACGGTGTTGCGCGCAATGTCCGCCTTATCCCTGCCCAAACGCCTTGCCTGAATGGGGGTAAGGCGGTCATTGCATGCAACATCGTGTCTGGGTAGCACGGTTCTGCCGGGCAGCTCGGCAGTAGAGGATTTGGATCCCATGCAGAGGACCCGAACTCGAAGATAGTAAAGTTGTGAAACCATACTGGTAGAATTACTTTTTCACCCTTGTAACTTTAAATTATGAGGATGACTCTTGCTTAGCCCATATGGGCTTGTGCTGTTTCAAGCCCAGATAGCCTTAAGTGAGTTTGGGGGCCGGGGTGCATGTGTTGGTTAGAGGTAGGTAGCCCACATGGTAGCCCACATGGACCAAAAATGAGTTTAAAGCCCATATGGGATTAAGTTGTTTGTGGGGTGTATTTAAAATTGGGCCTATATATTGTTTTGGCATGAAGGCCTAAATGGGCTGTTTTAATTGAAAGTTTTGGTTCTGTTAGAATCCAGTGGCCTAATGATTTAGGGCTGTATAGACAGATTAGTGTTATCATTGTTTGTGAAATCCTGGGCCATATTGATTAATGTTACCATGGTGGGGCCTAAGATCATCAAGCCCAATTAAGCTATATGCAATTTAATTTAAAAATAAAAAATAAAAAATTGCGGGGTAGAAAGCGAGTGAACATGAGATGTTCACCATGACATCACATATTATAAATAGGGGAGAAACAATGTGTAATTGTTTTGATTGAGAAGATGAGGCCGTATTTGTTGCAAAGATCACGGAGAAGTGACTATATATATATATATTAGTAAACATTCTTTTGATTGAGAAGATGTTGCCTAGTATGGGAATTATAGGAGGACTAGTGTTAAAAACTTAGAATAACTTTGGGTTTTCATGAAATCCTAAACGAGCTACATAGAGTATACTAGAACACGATTGAATGATAAATACGGGAGAAACAATGTGTAATTTTACACCTTGATATTTTGGAGAAGACCTTGATCGAAGAACTTCCTTAGAATACACACGGTCAAAACCTTTGTATATGAACACATAAAGAACTAGTAGGATCAACCCCCAAGGGGGTAGAGTAGTTGGCATGGGCGCTGGTCTAAATTGACACGCGACCTATGTTTGACTCTTCTTACCTGCTTGGGGCAACTCACCTTAGATTTAATTGGTTTTCCACTTAAATCCTTGACTGACCTGATCCTGTGACTGTGGGACTTGCATGGACTCGGGAGAATAGTCAAGATACTGAAGTAAATTCGTTACCAAAAAAAAAATCTAAATAGAGGAGGACAACACGCCTTATTAACGGTTTTTTGTTTTTTTCCATTTTCTTTGCTTTACTTTTAATTTGGCAAATAATTATTCTAAACTAAATATTAAGAGTTGGAAGACTTTTAAATTCAAACAAATTTGCTACGACTTAACCACTATTACCTTTCCCTTCTAAATCTTATCTAAAACTAAAAGCCGCTACTCAATTTTCCAACAAATGAATAAAATAAAAATAAAGATAAGGATTGAAGGTGTTAATACTTGGACGAGGGAGAGTAGAATGATGGTAAGAATGTAGTATGGTAAGTCAAATTGTTGACTTCCTCCCTAGCACAAAAGATATGTGTTCGATCAGGCTTTCAAATGGAGGATCGATATGATGTGCCATATAAAACAGTTAAGTCACAAAATGCTGCCTATGTGGTCAAACCAAATAACTTCTATAGTCAAACAAAATGAACTCTTGTACTATATCCACCAAGATTTTGATTCTCTTATATTCTTGCTTTTAATTGCTTCATTTCTCGGTCCTTGTTTATGGTCCATCCAAGATTTTAATTATCTTAAATTTTAACTGAGTATCTTCATTTTAACTGGTCTTGCTCTGATACCATGTGAAAGGTTATCTCTTATTCAATTAATAACTCAATAGTGATATATATACAGACACTATACACCAGAACATAACAAACTGAACAACTTTGGGACCACTACGTGACACCTGTTGAGGGAGTGGTTACACTACAAGGAATCTTGATCCGGTGTGTGTCAATACACTGTGAGCCATCCACAACACAAACCACCTTGGGCTTTATTGTTTAGAGTGAAAGAGATTACTTGTCTTGAAGGTTTATTGTTCATTCTTTCACTTGAGAAACTATTGTAATTTCCTTGTGAGGAGTTGTTTCACAAGTGTTGTCATGGTTGGTGTTGTGAGCTTAATTAAAAAAACACCAAGGTTTGTATTGAGTTATGAAAACTACAATAAGGGTTTGATTGCTACCTAGAAAAGCAATTGAAAAAGCTGTGAAAATCTAAGAGTTTGTGGAGTCATGGTAGTATATGTAAAGTGTTCATTGTCGAACCACTCTAAAAATTTTATGTATGCTCATTTGCTTTATTCTTTCTTTCGTTATATTCTTGAGTGTGGGTGAGTGTACAAAAAACTTGTTTGCTTCCGTGTCTATTTCTATACTTGTTTTTGGACATCTGAGTTTATTTTCTGTGATATCTTTTGAATCCTAAATCACCCTCTCTTGGGAGATCTCTCGATCCTAACAAACAAGAAATTCAAAATACTTCAAGAAAATGGTAAAAACCAGGAGGGATCGAAAACCAAAAGGAAATATTATCTCTTTCATTTAAAATGTTTGAAGTTTCAAGTCGTATTAGGAGTGTATTAAATATCATCTGTTCCATTCAATCCAACTGCCATAAAGATAGGAATATTATTGATGACCATGGAGGAAGACAAACTAGAACCCCGTTTCTACTAATTTGAACATTTTAAAATAATTTATGAGTAAATTCAACGTGACTGGCCGTTGGGCTATTGCTTTCAGTATTTGGTTTATGTAGCTCTCTACTTAATAGCGTTTGTCATTTGTGCTTCTTTTTATTAAAAATGAAATTGCACATCCCTCACATAGCAACATACCACTGATTAACCGGAAATTGCACTGGAACAGTGTAAGGAACCCTCTCCAATAATTAATTAAGGTTAAAAAACAGAATGAAATAGAAAATTAAGACTGACAATAATATCTTCTTTTATTTTTATTTGGAGGGGGAGGGGGGTAAAAGTAAAACAATAAAATTAATGGAAAATCTTATTTGGTTAGTCCTACGTACTCGTGCATGCACAGTCGCATGCATGTTTGTGATGGATCCATACACATGCACTTATTTTAAATTAATTAAATTTAGTGAGGATTTGATGGATCAATTTCCTCTCTAACGTACTAATTTATGGTCCTCCTCGGAAACACATGAGCCCGCAACGGGGTTTTCATCACGGCTGTCAACTCCTGCTTCTCAGACATGTCAAGTTCATCTCCTTCCACAGGGACCCATTTGTAATTTCTAATCATATTTGCCACAAAAAACTCCAGATGCAATAACCCTAACCCAAGTCCTGGACAAATCCTCCTCCCAGCACTAAAGGGTATCATCTTAATCTCCTTGCTCCCAGTGATATCGATTACTTCTCCTTCATCACCCAAGTGCCTCTCCGGCTTGAACTCCATTGAATCTTTCCAAGCTTTTGGGTCTCGTCCCATCGTTGCCACCATAAAATTCACCATAGCATTCTTGGGGATGAGATACTCACCATTCAAAACAATATCTTCCACAACGGTATGTGGCAGCGAATAATGGCTAGGTGGGTGTAGCCTCAGACCTTCCAATATCACAGCCCTTAGATATTTCATCTTCGGCAAATCTTCTTCTCTAATCTCATCATCATCTTCTTCTTTATCCACAACCCCGTCGATCTCAGAATAAAGGTTTTCTTGGATTTTTTGGTCCTTCACAAGGTTTGCCATGATCCATTGTAACATTGTTGATGTTGTGTCACTGCCCGCGTCAAGAACCTCCATGATGAGAATCATTACTTCTTCATCACCCACTTTCCTTCCTCCTTCTTCTTTGATTTCAAGATCGAAGAGTGCATCGATGTAGGCCACGAAATTTTCATCTCGGTTTTCTTGTTTAATCTGCTCTTTTCGTTCTCGACGGGATTTTATCAGAGGAAGTAGAATAGATTTCTGTTGACGACGCATTTCCTGCATTTGAAGCCAACGTTTTCTGAAGATGAATTTCCCCAATTTGGGGAACAATATGAATACAATAAATCTTTTGTAATTTGCCATTTTCTCCCTCTCCATGTTTTCAATTTCTCTGATGACCTTCTCATCAAGTTTCTCACCGAAACAAACGAAAAGCAACAAGCAAAACATGGCATATCGGAAGTGATCTATAACAGGAACAGGCTCGCCTGATTCAACATGGGATTTGAGCAAGGTATCTAGTGTCTGAAACACCCATTTACGGGTATGACCGAAAGACTTGTACCGGGAAGGGGTAAGAACCTCGGAGGTGAGGTTCCGACGGAGAAACCGCCATCGATTTCCTGAAGAGGAACCGATATCGGAATTGGAATTGTCCATGATGCAGCTTGGGGTGACAGGTCCAGGGCGGTAGTTGAAGGCAGCACCATTTTGGATGAGAGCTTGATGGGCTAATGAGGGGCTTGCAATGAATATTGTGATGGTGGAGAAAATACGAATGGTGATGATTGGTCCATATTTGTCGCAGAGGTCACGAAGGACTGACTCAAGATCGAATATCATTTTTTTGACTATGAAGATGTTGCCGAGTATGGGAAGTGGAGGAGGGCCTGGTGGTAATAAAGGGAGTTTGGTTTTTTTAGCTTTTTGGCTTTGATGATGAGATAGGAAAAGGATTTTGGTAGCTGCAGCACAGAGACAAACAGAGAGGAATATCATGAACCATGAGAACTCCATTATTGGATCGAGGAGTTTAGAGAGAGAAAAGTTTAAACTTCAAAGCAACACAAACAAAAACAAGGAAATGAAGAGACGTGTTTGTGCATGGTAGTGTCAAATCTCGAGCATATTTATAGGGTTTTCGAAGCTCCCTCCTCTCTTCATGGGATTTGACGCGCGCTCCAATATGTTTGAACTTTGAATTCCCTGGTTTGAAAGTCCCAACCGAAGAAAAGTAACAAGTAATGACATGCACCGTAATGAGTCAGGAAATGGACAGATGTTGCAACTTAACATGTACCAACAACCTTTCATTTCCCATATGTTTCAATTCAAAATGTTTAAATGAGTTAATTAACCCCTTAATAGTACGATTGTTATAAATATTTTTTTCCCTCCAATATCTTATTGTGGATGAAAAGAAATTAGAACCACCTTTATACTATTAATTTGGAAAGTTTTATATGGTTTTGAAAAATAATAATAATAATAAGGCACATGGATCAATGCCCAAAGAACTTAAAATTTTAAATAATTTTTTTGAGAAAAAGTTTTCTATGGAGGGAGTGTATCATATCGTCCATGTCCATACATAGAGGGAAAGAGATCATCTCAAGCAGTGTATCCAACAGTTGGAGGCACTTGAGGTGCGTGTTCAGCTGCCACTAGTCATTGGATGCACACTGGAGGAACTGATGCATTGCAGAGGATCCAGTTCCGACACAATAGGGGGCACCAAAATGATCACCCTGCCCCCCATGGAAGGCAGAAATCCCGTTCCCATGACACCAACATGTGTGGTCACCTCATTGTCCCACACGCACGCCTAAGGGTTATATTCTCACACTAAGAATGCTGACCCACAAAGTCAGAAAATATTGTTATTGACTTCCTCCTCCACCACATATGAAATGTGATTAATAAGTTATTACTTATCACAGTTTATCAAAAAGAAAAGATATTACTTATCACATGGAGGATGTACGATATAAAACAGTAAAGTCAAAATTTTGTGTATGTGGTCAAATCAAATAAAACTAAAGGCTCCTCTCGGGCGATAAGTATCTATTTTACTAGTCGTTGATCCCGATATTGATACTATACAAGTGATACAGTATGGACAAGAGGTAAAACAATAATAAATAAAAAAAAAACCATATTTTTTCAGGGAAATGAGGGTCAAATTTGTTCGATAAGACCGATCCATGCAAATATTGTATCCATAATTTTGCAGGTGACTGATACCATGCACTAAAACCATATATGCAATACCAAGTGGCAAATAGTGAAGTGTTTATCTTCACTAGACATAGTGACATCTAGAAGGAACCAATAAATCAAAAGAGTACGTTTGACCAACACAACACATAAATTGTAATACTAATATTAAAAGCAAGAGATCTCTATGTGGTCATGTAATGCATGCACCAGAATGAGAGACTGAGGATCAATAAGAGCATTTGACTGAATAGGGTTTTTAGTTCATTTGGGGGGGGATTTAGCAGTAATTTTATGCAATCTTGTAACTAGACGATGGAACCACATGACCGATTATCGTTCTTTTTCAAAATTTTTAAAAAAAAAAAAAATC
Organism: Telopea speciosissima; assembly: GCF_018873765.1. Lineage (NCBI taxonomy): Eukaryota > Viridiplantae > Streptophyta > Magnoliopsida > Proteales > Proteaceae > Telopea > Telopea speciosissima. The sequence goes on from NW_025317605.1 coordinate 7,918, forward strand.
TCCAAATAAAACTTCATCCAGGGTTTGAAATAGAGTTTAGCCGTTTAGGTGCATTTACTTGACTTACTGTTAGTTATACACCTAAGAATTAAGATAGTAGTCATTGAATCATTAATGAGCTTATATAAAAGGAATTTCTTCATAATATAATATAGCAGTTGGAGTGTTGGACTATAGAAATGGTGAAGGAAACTATAAAACAGAAAAGCTGATGTAACAAAGAAGAAATTTGCAGAAAAGCAGCTACGGACGACTAAGGGCTAGGAAGAAAGAAAACAGAGATCAAGTGGCGTGTATCAAATAAAAATAATGAGAAATCAGCATTCCAAACTAATCTTCATTTCAGGGGTGTTTTTTGAGTTATTTGTGCGTACATTTCAAAGAAATGTAAGTAAGGGTGATGAAGTCTTCTTTTCTTCAAATGTAAGTAAAGGCTGCTCACTAATGATCATCAGTTCCATCACCCACGTGGGGTTATAGGATCTCCAATATTCTGTAACCTCTCTAAGACAAAAAATATGTTTGAATTCCATTTACTTGAAAGAAAAAATATGTTTGATTCCCCAGTTTGAAGGTCACTCCAGTGGGATCGTGATCGTCTATGGCGTTGGCGTGTGCCCATAACGACCTGAACGGCACACAAATAGGGTGCAATGCACTGATCGCTTTACCCCTGCCCATTGCGCCCAGGGGTAAAATAGTTATTGTGTTGCGTCTTGTTTGTGTGTCGCTCAGGCCACTATGGGCAACGCACTGTGAAAGATCTGAATTGCACTCCAGTCCACTCCAACCCAAGAAAAGTAAAAAAGTATGACACCGCTGTTGGGCAGGAAATAGACGATGGAACCACGTTTATAATAATTTGGAAATTTTGATAAGGTTTTTAAAAAAAAAAAAAAGGGAGATAAAGGCACATAGGTCAATGGCAAAAAAATTTAAAATTTAAAATAATATTTTAAAAAAAGTATTATATGGGGAAGTGTATCACCCCACGTCCACACATAGAGGAATTTTTTTTTTTTTTTTTTTTTTTTTTTTTTTTTTTTTTGTTTTTAATTTTAATTTTTTTTTTCTTTTTTTTTTTTTATTTTTTTTTTTTTTTTTTTTTTTTTTTTTTTTTTTTTTTTTTTTTTTTTTTTTTTTTTTTTTTTTTTTTTTTTTTTTTTTTTTTTTCTTTTTTTTTTTTTTTTTTTTTTTTTTTTTTTTTTTTTTTTTTTTTTTTTTTTTTTTTTTTTATTTTTTTTTTTTTTTTTTTTTTTTTTTTTTTTTTTTTTTTTTTTTTTTTTTTTTAATTTTTATAATTTTTTTTTTTTTTTTTTTTTTTTTTTTTTTTTTTTTTTTTTTTTTTTTTTTTTTTTTTTTTTTTTTTTTTTTTTTTTTTTTTTTTTTTTTTTTTTTTTTTTTTAAATATAATATAATAAAAAAAAAAAAAAAAAAAAAATATATTTTTTTTTTTTTTTTTTTTTTATTAAATTATTTTTATTTTTTAAAAAGATTAATTAATTTGTCCCACACTTGTAACTATTTTTCAGTTATCAGGGCAAGTGTTCCCGAAATCTGTGGAAGAAGAGCTTGAAAAGGTTATCTTTTAACCTATTATCGTTTCCTTTCTGTATATTTGTGTTTTATTTGGAGAGGGGTGAATGTTCACGTATGCAAACGACTCATAATCGTTCAGATGGAATATTCCCACAAAATAGATTTTATTTGAACGACTATGAGTTGTTCACATACGCTCATGTACGTGACCATTCCCTGCACTCTTTTATTTGGGGGCGGGGTTGATGTGGTTAAGGAACTAGCTGCGGACTCGGCTCCTGTTCAGCATCCTGCCCGGGCTGCATGTGTAGCGCCGGACACAATGAGGCGTAAAAAGACTGCCTCACCTCTATCCGAATGCCTTGCCCGAGCAGGGGTGAGGCTGTCTTTTCATGCCTCACCAAGTCTGGCACTGCACATGCAGCCCGGGCAGGGTGCTGGACAGAATCGTTTTGGACTACGATATCGTGGTAGACTCTGTACATTCTTCCGAAACCTCCAATTAGATCAAATCGCTTGAACGCATTTGTATTCATTTTATTTTGAATTTTACAGGCAATGCCAGCATATGGTTATGAAATTGTCCGTAAGGTCTATGGTTTGCCGGAATGGATAGATTCCTAGAGGTTGCCAGAATAGACATCTGGAGGTTATAGGCTACTTGGTGGTGTATATTGTTGTTATAGGAGGTTGTTAAAAATTTCTGTTAATTGCATTTTTTTTTTGCCCTGTAAAAAAAAAATATTCAAATAAAGGAAGCCCATCCGAGCCTGGCAAGCCCAGCCTGTATTTGGGATGGCCTGGTCCAAGCCCTAGGAAACCTGATGCTAAGGTGCATGTAATGTATAGTATGTATTTTTTGGTGGAATAATGTGTATTTTATACACATCTATACTGTTGTCACTTTTATCCTATTAACCATACGTTTGAATATTAATACATTTATATTGTGGTCGTGAGAGATCATATATATATTTTTTAATTAAATTTTTTTTTAATTCTCAGTTTGTCTGGATTCTGAAATTTTAAGAATCTATTTCCAGAAACAGATTTAATCAAATACCGTTGGTGTTCCAATTGTGTTCTGGAAACATTTCCAGAACAGGTTTATCAAACGCTACAAAGACTGTTTCTTAGCACAAAAACTTAAAAAACTGTTTCTGCTATTTCTCAGCATAGAAACAAAAGAAAGATTATCAAACAGTGCTTTAATTCAATCCTAAAATTTTAAATACTTTCATTCAATAGATAATTAGACTTTTTTTCTGTGTGTTAAACCAATTGATAACTAGATACTAAACAAAAATTGTAATATGTAAACACTAACTTGTATAACATAACCTAACACATGGTCGAGCTGGGCAGGGCTCAGTCCAACCCTAACCCTAACCTTAACCTTGGGCCTGAAAATTCCAACCCTAACCCGCCCTCAAGGTTGAAAAATTCGGCCCAGGCCCTATTCGGGCTCAGGGTGGGCTTGGGTCGACAAGGCCAAACTTACACCCCTAGTGTTAGTACTTGGAATAGGAAGGGTATAAGGTGGCTACTGAAACTTCTTTAGTCATACGGCAGTAAGTATTTATAATTTGGGAGAATATTCTCTGTGCCGCAGCGCAGCCTGCGCCCAAGCACATGGGAAGCCTGTGCAAGGGGGTAGGGTGGTCATTGCACCCATCCCCATGTGCCTGGGCGTAGGCTGCGCTACGGCACAAAGAACAGAACCCCTTATATTTTTATTGGATTCCAAAAAAATCGGGCATTCAACCCCAAAAAAAAAAAACAAGTTAGAGAATAGTGTATGGTGAGCTCACTCTCATAGTCTCATATCTCATTTGTAAGTCAGTCGTTGTTAAGGGTGTCAAAACGAAACCGAAACTGTTTACCAAAATCGAATCGAACCGTTTAAACCGAAATCGACAGACCGTTTAGTTTAATGGTCCGGTTATGGTTTTAGAAATGACACCATTTATTTAATCGGTTTGGTTCGGTTTAGACCGATTAATCCAACGGTTTCAAATCGTATAATCCAATTAAAACCGATTATAACCAAACTGTCTAACTGTTTAAAAACCTAACAACTGTTTTTTTTTAATAAACAAAAAATCAAAACCTAGCAAGTAGCAACTACTAAGTATTCACGTTTCTTCATTAATGATTTCCTTTCTCAAAAACAAAAAAAAAAACTAATAACTTAGTAAGTAACAAGTAATAACTAGTATTAGTAAATAGCGTAGTAAATGTGTATAGAACCGTCTAACCGAAACCGTGTAAAACCGTATAGAACCATTTAACCGAAACCATTTAAAAACCGTTTAACCGAAACCGTTTACTAAACGGTTCAGGTTTTGATTATGACACCATTTAGTTAGACGGTCTGGTTACGGTTTCTACCCTCAAGCAGTCAAAACCGAACTAAATCGAACCGTTTAATCGAAACCGGATCGTTTAACACCCTTAGTCGTTGTTATCCAATGGATGATGTACCATATAAAACAAGGTATGTGGTCTAAGTCTAACTAAATAATCGTTACTCAAATTTTCAACAACAAATGAATATATTAAAATACAGATCGAGTTTCTCTCCACCCATAGTGAATAGGATTCTATTCACCGTGGGGCAGAAAAGGGTGGGAAAAAATATCAATAGAATAGGTGGATGAACGGTCCTCTATGACTATGAGTGGAACGAAACTTAATCCTTAAAATAAAGGAAATAATTAGCGACACCTCCTTCGATAGCCCCTTAAATTAATGCAACCCCACTAAACACCAAAATATCAATTTTGGCCAAATAAACTGATGAGATTAACTGTGTAAAATACAAATGACTAAAATACCCTAGTTTTGAAAAATTTTATGAACTCAAATCTAACAGGGACTGATGCTCCGGCGACAGGTTCCGGTGAGAATTTCTAGGGTTTTGCATCCCTCTCCTCCTCTTTGATTCTTTGTTTTTCCAAACCAGTTTCCAGATCTAGTTTCTATTCATCATTTTCAAGTCTAAACGCTCTCAAACTCGCCAACAGTCGATTCCCACCCCCACCTCCTCAGGCAGCAACGGTCAACAAGGTCTCCCACAGGTAAGTATACCCCCAAACCCTTCACTCCTCCAACTTCCCTCACCTTCTCGGCTCTCACGACTAGAATCTATTACTCCCCAAACCCACTGCCAGATTTCCTCTACCTATCGTTTATCACTACTGAATCCAAACCCATCTATTACCCCCAAAAATTAAAAAAAAATGCGTTTGGCCAACACACCACGTAAATTGTAATTCTAATAATTAAAAGTAAGAGCTATCTATCTGGTCGTGTAGTCCCTACACCAGAGTGAGGGACTGAGGATCAATAAGAGCATTTGACTGAATGAGATTTTTTTTTAATTAATTCGGGTTTAGCAGTATATTTCACGTGCGCAATCCTGTATCTAGACGATGAAACCACACAACCGATTAAAGTCCTTTTTCTCAAATTATAAAAAGAAAGGGAAAATTTCATATACACCTCCTCTACGTTGCCTAAATTACTAAGCAAACCGAAGTTTCAAAAATCCCCCTCGTACACCCTAACACCCCTTGTATTTTTCAAAAAAAATACAAAATTAATAGTCTGTTAATTTTGTATTAAAAATACAAAAAAAAAATACACTGATTAAAGTCTTAAATCAAGTCTTGTGCACACCCTTCACATAACACATAACACTTAACACTGATTAAAGTCTTAAATCAAGTCTTGTAGCACCAATCTCTCTCTCTCTCTCTCTCTCTCTCTCTCAAAATCAAAGGAATTGAAAGGTACATTGAACATAATAAAAACGAGCTAGTTGATCGCTCTTGCTCTTGTCAATGTCTGATTTTAGTCAAGTACGTCTTTTACTTTTTGATTTTCAAGGAAGCAATAAAGCAAGAAATGATTGGTTGAGGGGGGTGACAGTCAAAAGCACCAAACAGTGGAAGTATAAATTGTGATAAAATCTGCATTTACATCTACTTGTGAAAGAGGGTTTCCTTATTCGCCTGAAACTACTGCACTCAAACAGTGTAAGGAACTCTAATTCTGATCAACTCGATCATAATTGTCATAATAACACACTTGATGAGCAATTGTAACATAAGCTACATAATTAATTCAAGTTATAAAAAAAAAAAAAAAAAAAAACAGAATCAAGAAAATCAAGACTGACAATAATAATTTTTTTTTTTTTTTGGGGGGGGGGGGGGGGTAAAAATAAAACAATAATTAAAATCTTATTTGGTTGGTCCTACGTGCTCATGCATGCACAGTCGTCGCATGCATATATGTTGTAATTGAACTCCCACGTACTCCTGCTTCATTCTCTTACGTACGTACGCACTAATTTGTGGTGGTCCTCCTCCTCGGAGACACATGAGCCCGCAACGGGGTTTTCATCACGGCTGTGAACTCTTGCTTCTCAGACATGTCAAATTCATCTCCTTCCACAGGGACCCATTTGTAATTTTTGATCATATTTGCCACAAAAAACTCGAGATGCAACATGCCTAACCCAAGTCCCGGACAAATCCTCCTCCCTGCGCTAAAGGGCATAATCTTAATTTCCTTACTCCCTGTGATATCGATCACTTCTCCTTCATCACCCAAGTACCTCTCCGGCTTGAACTCCATGGAATCTTTCCAAGCTTTTGGATCTCTCCCCATGGTTGCCACCATAAAATTCACCAAAGCATTCTTGGGGATGAGATACTCGGCATTCAACACAATATCTTCCTCCAAGGTATGTGGCAACACATAATGGCTAGGTGGATGTAGCCTCAGACCTTCCAATATCACTGCCCTTAGATATTTCATCTTCGGCAAATCTTCTTCTCTAACCTCATCTTTATCTGTTGAATCATCCCCCACAACCCCTATGATCTCAGAATAAAGCTTTTCTTGGGTTTTTGGGTCCTTCACAAGCTCTGCCATGATCCATTCTAACACCGTTGATGTTGTGTCACTGCCCGCGTCAAGAACCTCCGAGATTAGAGTCATTATTTCTTCATCACTCACCTTCCTTCCTCCTTCTTCTTTGATTTCAAGATCGAATAGTGCATCGATGTAGGACACAAAATTTCCATCTCGGTTTTCTTGTTTAATCTGCTCCTTTCGTTCTCGACGGGATTTTATCAAAGGTAGCATAACAGATTTCTGTTGACGACGCATATCATGCATTTGATGCCAAAGTTTTCTGAAGATGATTTTCCCAAATATTGGGAACATTGGGAACACAGCAAATCTTTTGAAATTCGCCAATTTATCCCTCTCCATCATTTCAATTTCTTTGATGACCTTTTCGTCAATTTTCTCACCGAAGCAAATGAAAAGCAACAAAGAAAACATGGCATATCGGAAGTGATCTACAACAGGGACTGGCTCCCCTGATTCAACATGGGATTTGAGCTGCGTATCTAACGTCTCAAACACCCATTTACGGGTATGACCGAAAGACCTGTACCGAGAAGGGGTAAGAACCTCGGAGGTGAGGTTCCGACGGAGGAACCGCCAGCGAATTCCTGAAGAGGAACCGATATCGGGATTGGAATTGTCCATAATGCAACTTGGGGTGACAGGTCCAGGGCGGTAGTTGAAGGCAGCACCATTTTGGATAAGAGCTTGATGGGCTAATGAAGGGCTTGCAATGAATATTGAGATCCTGGAGAAAATACGAATGGTGATGATTGGTCCATATTTGTCGCAGAGTTCACGGAGGAGTGACTCAAGATCGAATATCATTCTTTTGAATAAGAAGATATTGCCGAGTATAGGTAGTGGAGGAGGGCCTGGTGGTAATAAAGAGAGTTTGGTTTTCTTGGCTGCTTTTTGAGTCTGATGATGATGATGAGATACGAAAAGGATTTTGGTAGCTACAGCAGCACAGAAAGAAAGAGAAAGGAATAGGATGAACCATGAGAACTCCATTATTAGAGGTGAGTGAGTGAGAGAGAATTGCAGATGAGAAGAAATGTTTGTGAATGAATGGAATGGAATGGAATGGTAGTATCATCAAATCAAATCTGGAGCATATTTATAGGGTTTTGTCTTCAAAGGTTTGACGCACGGGCTTCAAGATGTTTGAATGAATTCTCTGGTTTGAACATTGAAGGTCGTAGGGGCGGGCATACCCTCTTACCTTACCTAAGCGGCTAAGCCTCCATGCCCCAACCCAAAGAAAAGTAAAAGGTATGACAGCGTAATATATGGTTCAATAATATCTCACGCACCCATGGAATGGAATGGAATGGAAATCACCTAGTCAATCGTGCATGTTAACTACAAATTCCTCCTAACCAAAAATAAAAAATAAAAAATCATGTTTATACTAATTTGAAAAGTTTTATAAGGTTTTGAAAAATAAATAAATAAGGCATATATGGGTTTATGTTCAAAATAAAATTTTCATTTTAAATAATTTTTTGAGAAAACTTTTCTATGGGGGGAGTGTATCACCCACACCAAACAGAGGGGGGTGATATGAGTATATGACCACCCTGCCCCCCCTCTCCATGAAAGATGGAAATCCCGCTTCCATGATGACAACGTGCATGTTTCCATTGGCCCCTACACGCATACAAGGGCCACGCTCCTCCATAGAGAACACTAACCCAAAGTTTTTAAGTAAAATTTCATCCATGATATCTTATTGTAATTATTACTTACTTCCCCTATTAGTTGAACGTCCGAACTATATATCCCTTCTTTCATTTGATACTCTCATCGATCTCACCCTTATTAATGTCTATGGAGAACAAGATCTCCTTCGCCATGGGTAAAAGAAAATTACCCCCTTTTCTTTAGTTTTTAAATTCACTAAAATCTATGAAAAATTCCAGACTGCAACTCTGCGACCATATGCTCAAGTATTTTTTCCTTTGTAATTTCACTCATACAAAAATTTGGTGCCTATGCCCTCAACTGATCTTTTTATTTTATTTTTTTTTGAAGGGGGAGGGGGGGAGGGAGGGGGTATTGCTCCTCCAGTTCCCTAGTTCCTCTAACAAGGGGGGACTGGAATGACTACCCTATGTACCTTTGCTCGAACACTCTGCCCTGATGGGGGTCCACCCCCCCCCCCCCCCTAATAAAGGAACTGAGGAACTGGAAGAGAGAATTTTTAGACCACCGTTTAGGTAGGTAGCGTAGACAAACCTCAACCCATGTAATTAAGACCCTACAATCCAAATGAACCAAGAAAGCCCGAGGTCCATGACAATCATAGGACATTGAGAGATGACCCATTGTTGACTAAGGTACCCTTTGGAGTTTGGGCCATGTTAATGCAGGTTTGCAAAATATTTCAAAGTAGGGAAGCAGTTTTCTGTACGGGAGGGTGGTCTATGCCAGCACTCTCATGAGTTTATCTCTCTCTTCCTTAAAACAAGGGGACATAGGTGTCTTTTCACATTGGGAGGAGAGAGATAGACTCATGGGAGTGTTGGCCTAGGCCACACTCCCTGACAATAGAGAACTTTTTCCCTTCAAGGTAATACAAAATAGTAGTCCAACTCTTTGAAAAACACACACAAAAGCATTAATTGAAAAGTCGTTTCATTTTCTTTGCTTTACAATGCAGGGTTACAACGTGGGGTTTCTCAAACCCTCACAGACTCACTAATTAAGGAGATTGGAGAAACTCCATCCATGGGGCCGGAGAAGCAAGAGAAGGAATTTGGTTATGGGAGCTAGAGATCCCAAGGCAGTTAACACACCAAACTGCCAACTCTCCATCGATCCCCATGCTCACATACAACTTCAGGTTCACTTGGAGATCAAAAAATCCCATCAAAACATAGTCTTTAACACTAAAATTAAAACATTAATTAGGTATTAATTATGTGGTCAAACTAATTAAATAAAATAAAGTGGGTACCCTTCAAGTCGTTACTTAAATTTTCAACAAATATCTTAAAATAAAGACTAAGGATTCAAGGTGTTACTACTTGGAGGATAGAGATAGATCAGCACCAAAATATTGTTAGAAAAAGAAATAAAAGGAATATATATAATTAGTACTACAAGAGAGAAGCGCGCAATTAACCTAATCAAAGAAGAATAATTAAATCTAAGTTTTGCTCTGGATCATCCCTTGTGCATCCCACAAGACTTCATGACTTACGAACGTGTTGGATACGTATTCTTCCCAGAAATTGACCGATTGGGGCGGATGAGGTTGCATTTTAGACTTCCAAATTAGTCAAAAATTGTTGTTTGCTAACCATTTCTCCTAACCTAGATTAACGTTGGAATATCTCTCAATATATTGTTATCTGTTCTAACCTGCATGTGATTGGACACATTTTACAGGTATCTATTTATTTTCTATCATGTATGTATGTTTTCAATATATTTCTTATGATATTAACAAATTAATTGATTTCCTAAGTAGGAATGCGTTGTCAATGACATGTATGACAGTTATCTAGTTAGGAAGGTCTTGTCACTTTCATGTTTTCTACGAGGCTTCTGAGTGAAAAACCAAAAAGGTATCCTTTTTTGGCTTTTGAATTCCCCGGTTTGAATCACACTCCACCACAAGAAAAGTATGAAGTAAGACATTGTGATGTGTAGGTGGCAACTATGTACTCCTATCCTTTTTGCTTTTGTGTACTCCCTTCCACCCTCTCAATGGCAAAAAATAAGACAGTTGTTGAAAAAACATGTACAAATTTTATTTTTTTATTTATTTTTTTGTGTAAGTTTGACAGTTCAAAATGTTTGAAGTTTCAAGTACCCATAGTACGATTGTCATAAATATTTTTCCGTTTCATTCAATTCCTACCATGACCGTTAAATTTGGCAAATTTTATAGATTTTGAAAAAATATATACATAAGGCGCATTGTTCTATTTTAAAATAATGTATAAGTAAATTTTCCGCCACCATATCTGATCGTCCATGAATCATAGGACCTTGTATGGGTAGGGCCAAAGGGTCCACACTTTGGTCAAAGTTGTAGTCAAATTATCAAAATGTTATCAAATGGAGATGAACATAAAATATAAAATAGAATCTTTTGTAATTTTAGCTATTTCCTCAGCTCATTTTAAGTTGAAATTGTACTAATTTGATGCTTGCTTGGTCTTCTACCAAATGAACTAACCCACGTATTGCCACGTGGCAAATAGTGAAGCATTATACTTCACTAGCCATAGTACGTAATGGGGAAGAAAACCCTTAATTATTTTATAGGGAAAGACAACACTAGCTACCTGGTCGCCTGCACCCAGACACCGGGTTACGCTAAATGATCAGCGCACCCTTAGCGTGACGGTCATTTTGCATAACCTTGTGTCTGGTGCAGGGGCCGTGCACCGCACACATTCAAATAGCGTTCTTTCTCCCTATTTTATAGCAGGGAGAAAGTTCTTTGTGGGGGGGGAGGGGAGCGTGTGCCCTACACCTAAACACAGGGGTGTGAAATGATCTGAGGTCAATTGTACATCCTGTATTTGAGGTCAATAACATTATATTTTTTTATTTTTTTAGAAACTCTTATATATATAGTTAGTTATATATATATGTCATGACAGTACTGTCTAGTGATTTTTTTAGAAACTCTTAAATAAGTTGGTTATTATTTTTCTAATATTAAGGGAAAATGATGTTTGATCGAAGATAAATGGAAGTGAGGGCCTTTTTATAGGATTTGAAGTTGTATTTTGATATCCATTGTAATGAAATCATGGTAAAATATTAACGGGCTAAAACTAATGTAAGAAGAAAATTGAATAGCAGCTTCAAGAGTTCATTTTATTTTATTAATTAACCATTATTAATTTATGGAGCATTTTGACTTTTTACTGTTTTATATGGTACATTCAATCTTCATTTGATAAGATGCGACTAATTGAACATTTTTCATATGTGCTAAGAGAGATGAGGTCACCATACAACATTAATTTTTCTTTTTTGAAAGCCTTAAAAATTAATAGTTACGATTTTTTTTTTTTTTTTTTTTTTTGATAGGTTAATTGTTATGATTTACTATCCTATGACCAAGGAAGTTGCAATAGCCACCTTCTACTCTCCTACGTACTCCAAGTAATCCTTGAATCCTAACTCTTCTATTACTAGATAAAAATCTCATATAAAAAAAATGGAGAGAAACCCAATGTGTGTGTCACTCTCATTGATCTTATCAATGAGCATGACTTTTGTTTAATGCCTTCCCTCCGTGGTTAATGGATGATAGATTTTGACTGTAACATAATTTATATTTATTTTTTAGTCCAAACTCTTTTTAATATTTTTACTTTGGTATAGAAGTATTAGTCTAAAGCCAATTATTTTTAATCTTTTTTTTTGTTAATATCCTCGTAGTACAATCCTTTATCTTTCAATGAAGGTAAACTTTATCATTTTATACATGTACTAAAAAAAAAATGTGTGAGACACTGATAGTTCTTGAAAATGATATAATTTCACAATGAGTAGTGAACTTAGCGAGATCATGAGTTGCCACTTGGCAATCAATTGATAAACATATTCGTGGCATGTTTATGTCATATAGGTCCCACACATTAATTTATTGGTCAAATTTCAACCCTATATGAATGTAATCAAAGTTGAAATCTTGTTGTATTCTCATAATTTTGTATTACTTTGAGAGATTTTGCAACCCTGTATGTACATGGCCCAAAGGGTAGCTTAGTCAAAAAATGGACCATGCATGTCTCAAGAAGCAGAGGCCTTGATTGAGTTCAATTCTTCTGGATTATTTATCCTCTCCAATTCTTAAAGTGTGGCAGTGTGGCTGTGCTAGGTTGAGATGTTGACACCTGGCAGTTGCCGCATCCAACGGTCCGAGCTCATTAGTATGGACGGTAGGATGCGGCAACTGCCAAGTGTCAACATCTCCATCTAACACTGCCGCACTGCCACACTTAAAGGAATTGAAGAGGATAATTTTCGGACTCTTCTCCACCCTTTGGGCCTAAAATTTGATCATAAGAAGACCCCCCCCCCCCCCCCCCCACACAACCCCCGACCCCCCCCCCCCCCCCCCCCCCCCCCCCACCAACCCCCACCCCCCCCCCCACCCCCCCCCCACCCCCCCCCCCCCCCCCCCCCCCCCCCCCCCCCCCCCCCCCCCCCCCCCCCCCCCCCCCCCCCCCCCCCCCCCCCCCCCCCCCCCCCCCCCCCCCCCCCCCCCCCCCCCCCCCCCCCCCCCCCCCCCCCCCCCCCCCCCCCCCCCCCCCCCCCCCCCCCTCAACCTTATTAATGTCTATGGAGAACAAGATCTCCTTCGCCATGGGTAAAAGAAAATTACCCCCTTTTCTTTAGTTTTTAAATTCACTAAAATCTATGAAAAATTCCAGACTGCAACTCTGCGACCATATGCTCAAGTATTTTTTCCTTTGTAATTTCACTCATACAAAAATTTGGTGCCTATGCCCTCAACTGATCTTTTTATTTTTTTATTTTTTTGAAGGGGGACGGGGGGGAGGGAGGGGGTATTGCTCCTCCAGTTCCCTGCTCGGCCCAGTTCCCTAGTTCCTCTAACAAGGGGGTATCTCATTTGTAAGTCAGTCGTTGTTAAGGGTGTCAAAACGAAATCGAAACCGTTTACCAAAATCGAATCGAACCGTTTAAACCGAAATCGACAGACCGTTTAGTTAAATGGTCCGGTTATGGTTTTAGAAATGACACCGTTTATTTAATCAGTTTGGTTCGGTTTAGACCGATTAATTCAACGGTTTCAAACCGTATAATCCAATTAAAACCGATTATAACCAAACTGTCTAACTGTTTAAAAACCTAACAGCTGCTTTTTTTTAATAAACAAAAAATCAAAACCTAGCAAGTAGCAACTACTAAGTATTCACGTTTCTTCATTAATGATTTCCTTTCTCAAAAACAAAACAAAAAAACTAATAACTTAGTAAGTAACAAGTAATAACTAGTATTAGTAAATAACGTAGTAAATGTGTATAGAACCGTCTAACCGAAACCGTATAAAACCGTATTGAACCATTTAACCGAAACCATTTAAAAACCGTTTAACCGAAACCGTTTACTAAACGGTTCAGGTTTTGATTATGACACCATTTAGTTAAACGGTTTGGTTACGGTTTCTACCCTCAAACAGTCAAAATCGAACTGAACCGAACCGTTTAACCGAAACAGAACCGTTTAACACCCTGAGTCGTTGTCATCCAATGGATGATGTACCATATAAAACAAGGTATGTGGTCTAAGTCTAACTAAATAATCGTTACTCAAATTTTCAACAACAAATGAATATATTAAAATACAGATCGAGTTTCTCTCCACCCACGGTGAATAGGATTCTATTCACCGCGGGACGGGAAAGGGTGGGAAAAGATATCAATAGAATAGGTGGGTGAACAGTCCTCTATGAGTGGAATGAAACTTAATCCTTAAAATAAAGGAAATTTTCTGCGACACCCCCTTCGATAGCCCCTTAAATTAATGCAACCCCACTAAACACCAAAATATCAATTTTGGCCAAAAAAAAACTAATGAGATTAACTGTGTAAAATGCAAATGACTAAAATACCCTAGTTTTGAAAAATTTTATGAACCCAAATCTAACAAGGACTGATGCTCCGGTGACATGCTCCGGTGACATGTTCTGGCGAGAACCCAAACCCACTGCCAGATTTCCTCTACCTATCGTTTATCACTACTGAATCCAAACCCATCTATTACCCCCAAAAATCAAAAGAATGTGTTTGACCAACACACCACGTAAATTGTAATTCTAATAATTAAAAGTAAGAGATATCTATGTGGTCGTGTAGTCCCTACACCAGAGTGAGGGACTGAGGATCAATAAGAGCATTTGACTGAATGAGATTTTTTTTTAAATTCATTCGGGTTTAGCAGTATATTTCACATGCACAATCCTATATCTAGACGATAGAACCACACGACCGATTAAAGTTCTTTTTCTCAAATTATAATAAAAAGGGGAAAATTACGTGTACACCTCCTGTACTTTGCCTGAATTACTAAGCAACCCGAAGTTTCAAAAATCCCCCTTGTACACTGTAACATCCCTTGTATTTTTCAAAAAAAATACAAAATTAATGGTTCGTTAGTAAGAATTAGCCAAAGCACGTAAGTGATGAGTGGGCTTTAAAATGCACATGAAATGACTGTTTTACTCATTGACATAAGTAGTGGGTAAAAAGATTCCTCCTTCTTCCATCCTCCGTACCAAATCTAAAACTCAAATCAGGTACAGAATGGAATGGGATTGCATCGGCTAACAGTAGAAGAAAATCTTTTCCACGGAGAAAACCGGCGAGAACGCAGTCTCTCTCTCTCTCTATCTCGATCATGTTCGGAGGTGAAGAAGAAGACGATGAAATTGGACCTGTAATTTAGTGTTTCCTTGTGACGACTCATGAGCGACTTTGTCTTTCTCTACGCATCTGCGGAACCATTGAGTGACTAGACAAATGTAATAGGGAGAGTGAAGAAGGAATGGGGTGGAGCGCCGCAGGATCTATGTCAGTGCGGGCCGGCGGCGGTCGTAGAGCTTTGGGCAATGCGAACTCATTCTCCGATCACCATAAGCATAGGCTACAGTTCTCTTGCGGGTTCCAGCTTGTGGCGCTCGTCATCTTCCTCGCGATCACAGCGACCCTTTGCTTGCTCGAGCATAATTCTACTAAGCAATGAGGTCAACTTTCCATTATGCTGAAATCATCATAAAATGTGTGTACATTGGTGGTCGGCGTGTTGCTGATTTAATATTAATGGCATTAGATATTTATTTTTTTTATACCTCAAAATCTTGATTGATTGTCTCATTCCACTCTGCTACTGTTTTGAGTTTTAGATTTGGGAATTGGGAAGGAAGATGGAAGAAGAGGAAATCTCTTCACCCACTATTTAAGTTAAATTATATTACTATAGAAGATATATATGGTCTGTGACCTCACTCTCCTACCTCATTTGTATAGTTGTATAGTCATAGTCATAGTCATAGTCATAGTCAGTCGTTCTTATCAAATAGATGATGTACCAATGTACCATACATATAAAACACTAAAATTAAAACATTCGGTATGTGTCGGAAACACAAAATAAAATAAAATCAACCTTTCAAGTCGTTACTGAATTTTTCAACAACAAATGAATTTATTAAAATACAGACCGGGTTTCCCTCTGCCCACCCATGGTGAATAGGATTCCATTCACACCGGGCTGGAAAAGGTCGGAAAAAGATATCTAGAAAATAAAGACTAGAGATTCTAAGGTGTTTGAAAGTTCAAAATGTTTGAAGTTTCAAGTCCTATTAGGACTGTATTAAATATCATCTCTTTCATTTAATCCAACTGCCTTTTAAATAAAAAAATTTTTTTATTAACGGGGGGGAAAAAAAAATAATAACCCTTCTTATTTTATTAAACCAAAACAATAAATATTTTTGTCCAAGGCCCTGGCTGGTGGGTGGGTATCACCTCCCCCCCCTTTTTCTCGGTATATTCCCGTGAGGGGGCCCCTGAACCCCCCCCAAACCCAAAACCCCCCTCATTGTTTGTAATTTGTGCTTTCTTTTGATTAAAAATGAAATTGCACACCCCTCACATAACACATAATATTGATTAAAGTCTTAAATCAAGTCTTGTAGCACTAATCTCTCTCTCTCAAAATCAAAGGAAAGGTACATTGAACATAATAAAAACGAGCTAATCGATCGCTCTTGCTCTTGTCAATGTCTGATTTTAGTCAAGTACGTCTTTTACTTTTTAAGTTTCAAGGAAGCAATAAAACAAGAAATGATGGGCTGATCGAGAGGGGTACGTGACAATCACAAGCACCAAACAGTGGAAGTATAAATTGTAATAAAATCTGTGTTTCACATCTACTTCTAAAAGAGGGTTCTTTTATTCGCCTGAAACTGCACTCAAACAGTGTAAGGAACTCTATCTTCTTCAACTCATAACTGTCATAATACCACTTGATGAGCAATTGTAACATAAGCTACATAATTAATTCAGGTTAAAAAAAAAAAAAAAAAAAAAACAGAATCAAGAAAATCAAGACTGACAATAATAATTTATTTTTTTTTTTTGGGGGGGGGGGGTAAAAATAAAACAATAATTAAAATCTTATTTGGTTGGTCCTACGTGCTCATGCATGCACAGTCGTCGCATGCATATATGTTGTAATTGAACTCCCACGTACTCCTGCTTCATTCTCTTACGTACGTACGCACTAATTTGTGGTGGTCCTCCTCCTCGGAGACACATGAGCCCGCAACGGGGTTTTCATCACGGCTGTGAACTCTTGCTTCTCAGACATGTCAAATTCATCTCCTTCCACAGGGACCCATTTGTAATTTTTGATCATATTTGCCACAAAAAACTCGAGATGCAACATGCCTAACCCAAGTCCCGGACAAATCCTCCTCCCTGCGCTAAAGGGCATAATCTTAATTTCCTTACTCCCTGTGATATCGATCACTTCTCCTTCATCACCCAAGTACCTCTCCGGCTTGAACTCCATGGAATCTTTCCAAGCTTTTGGATCTCTCCCCATGGTTGCCACCATAAAATTCACCAAAGCATTCTTGGGGATGAGATACTCGGCATTCAACACAATATCTTCCTCCAAGGTATGTGGCAACACATAATGGCTAGGTGGATGTAGCCTCAGACCTTCCAATATCACTGCCCTTAGATATTTCATCTTCGGCAAATCTTCTTCTCTAACCTCATCTTTATCTGTTGAATCATCCCCCACAACCCCTATGATCTCAGAATAAAGCTTTTCTTGGGTTTTTGGGTCCTTCACAAGCTCTGCCATGATCCATTCTAACACCGTTGATGTTGTGTCACTGCCCGCGTCAAGAACCTCCGAGATTAGAGTCATTATTTCTTCATCACTCACCTTCCTTCCTCCTTCTTCTTTGATTTCAAGATCGAATAGTGCATCGATGTAGGACACAAAATTTCCATCTCGGTTTTCTTGTTTAATCTGCTCCTTTCGTTCTCGACGGGATTTTATCAAAGGTAGCATAACAGATTTCTGTTGACGACGCATATCATGCATTTGATGCCAAAGTTTTCTGAAGATGATTTTCCCAAATATTGGGAACATTGGGAACACAGCAAATCTTTTGAAATTCGCCAATTTATCCCTCTCCATCATTTCAATTTCTTTGATGACCTTTTCGTCAATTTTCTCACCGAAGCAAATGAAAAGCAACAAAGAAAACATGGCATATCGGAAGTGATCTACAACAGGGACTGGCTCCCCTGATTCAACATGGGATTTGAGCTGCGTATCTAACGTCTCAAACACCCATTTACGGGTATGACCGAAAGACCTGTACCGAGAAGGGGTAAGAACCTCGGAGGTGAGGTTCCGACGGAGGAACCGCCAGCGAATTCCTGAAGAGGAACCGATATCGGGATTGGAATTGTCCATAATGCAACTTGGGGTGACAGGTCCAGGGCGGTAGTTGAAGGCAGCACCATTTTGGATAAGAGCTTGATGGGCTAATGAAGGGCTTGCAATGAATATTGAGATCCTGGAGAAAATACGAATGGTGATGATTGGTCCATATTTGTCGCAGAGTTCACGGAGGAGTGACTCAAGATCGAATATCATTCTTTTGAATAAGAAGATATTGCCGAGTATAGGTAGTGGAGGAGGGCCTGGTGGTAATAAAGAGAGTTTGGTTTTCTTGGCTGCTTTTTGAGTCTGATGATGAGATAGGAAAAGGATTTTGATAGCTACAGCAGCACAGAGAGAAAGAGAGAGGAATAGGATGAACCATGAGAACTCCATTATTAGAGCTCAGTGAGTGAGAGAGAATTGCAGATCAGAAGAAGTGTTTGTGAATGAATGGAATGGAATGGAATGGTAGTATCATCAAATCAAATCTGGAGCATATTTATAGGGTTTTGTCTTCAAAGGTTTGACGCACGGGCTTCAAGATGTTTGAATGAATTCTCTGGTTTGAACATTGAAGGTCGTAGGGGCGGGCATACCCTCTTACCTTACCTAAGCGGCTAAGCCTCCATGCCCCAACCCAAAGAAAAGTAAAAGGTATGACAGCGTAATATATGGTTCAATAATATCTCACGCACCCATGGAATGGAATGGAATGGAAATCACCTAGTCAATCGTGCATGTTAACTACAAATTCCTCCTAACCAAAAATAAAAATAAAAAATCATGTTTATACTAATTTGAAAAGTTTTATAAGGTTTTGAAAAATAAATAAATAAGGCATATATGGGTTTATGTTCAAAATAAAATTTTCATTTTAAATAATTTTTGAGAAAACTTTTCTATGGGGGAGTGTATCGCCCACACCGATAGAGGGGGCGATATGAGTATATGACCACCCCCCCCCCCATCTGAAAGATGGAAATCGCTTCATGATGGCAATATGCGTGTTTCCATTGGCCCTACACGCATACAAAGGCCACGCTCTTCCATAGAAAACACCAACCCAAAGTTTTTAAGTAAAATTTCATCCATGATATCTTATTGTAATTATTACTTGCTTCCCTATTAGTTGAACGTCCGAACTACATATCCCTTCTTTCATTTGATACTCTCATCGATCTCAACCTTATTAATGTCTATGGAGAACAAGATCTCCTTCGCCATGGGTAAAAGAAAATTACCCCCTTTTCTTTAGTTTTTAAATTCACTAAAATCTATGAAAAATTCCAGATCGCAACTCTGCGACCATATGCTCAAGTATTTTTATTTTTCAACAAATATCTTAAAATAAAGACTAAGGATTCAAGGTGTTACTACTTGGAGGATAGAGATAGATCAGCACCAAAATATTGTTAGAAAAAGAAATAAAAGGAATATATATAATTAGTACTACAAGAGAGAAGCGCGCAATTAACCTAATCAAAGAAGAATAATTAAATCTAAGTTTTGCTCTCGATCATCCCTTGTGCATCCCACAAGACTTCATGACTTACGAACGTGTTGGATACGTATTCTTCCCGAAATTGACCTATTGGGGCGGATGAGGTTGCATTTTAGACTTCCAAATTAGTCAAAAATTGTTGTTTGCTAACCATTTCTCCTAACCTAGATTAACGTTGGAATATCTCTCAATATATTGTTATCTGTTCTAACCTGCATGTGATTGGACACATTTTACAGGTATCTATTTATTTTCTATCATGTATGTATGTTTTCAATATATTTCTTATGATATTAACAAATTAATTGATTTCCTAAGTAGGAATGCGTTGTCAATGACATGTATGACAGTTATCTAGTTAGGAAGGTCTTGTCACTTTCATGTTTTCTACGAGGCTTCTGAGTGAAAAACCAAAAAGGTAGCCTTTTTTGGCTTTTGAATTCCCCGGTTTGAATCACACTCCACCACAAGAAAAGTATGAACTAATTAAGACATTGTGATGTGTAGGTGGCAACTATGTACTCCTATCCTTTTTGCTTTTGTGTACTCCCTTCCACCCTCTCAATGGCAAAAAATAAGACAGTTGTTGAAAACACATGTACAAATTTTATTTTTTTATTTATTTTTTTGTGTAAGTTTGACAGTTCAAAATGTTTGAAGTTTCAAGTACCCATAGTACGATTGTCATAAATATTTTTCCGTGTCATTCAATTCCTACCATGACCGTTAAATTTGGCAAATTTTATAGATTTTGAAAAAATATATACATAAGGCGCATTGTTCTATTTTAAAATAATGTATAAGTAAATTTTCCGCCACCATATCTGATCGTCCATGAATCATAGGACCTTGTATGGGTAGGGCCAAAGGGTCCACACTTTGGTCAAAGTTGTAGTCAAATTATCAAAATGTTATCAAATGGAAATGAACAAAACATATAAAATAGAATCTTTTGTAATTTTAGCTATTTCCTCAGCTCATTTTAAGTTGAAATTGTACTAATTTGATGCTTGCTTGGTCTTCTACCAAATGAATTAACCCACGTATTGCCACGTGGCAAATAGTGAAGCATTATACTTCACTAGCCATAGTACGTAATGGGGAAGAAAACCCTTAATTATTTTATAGGGAAAGAACAACACTAGCTACTGTCGCTGCACGGACACCGGGTTACGCTAAATGATCAGCGCACCCTTAGCGTGACGGTCATTTTGCATAACCTTGTGTCGGTGCGGGCCGTGCACCGCACACATTCAAATAGCGTTCTTTCTCCCTATTTTATATCAGGGAGAAAGTTCTTTGTGGGGGGGGAGGGGAGCGTGTGCCCTACACCTAAACACAGGGGTGTGAAATGATCTGAGGTCAATTGTACATCCTGTATTTGAGGTCAATAACATTATATTTTTTTATTTTTTTAGAAACTCTTATATATATAGTTAGTTATATATATATGTCATGACAGTACTGTCTAGTGATTTTTTTAGAAACTCTTAAATAAGTTGGTTATTATTTTTCTAATATTAAGGGAAAATGATGTTTGATCGAAGATAAATGGAAGTGAGGGCCTTTTTATAGGATTTGAAGTTGTATTTTGATATCCATTGTAATGAAATCATGGTAAAATATTAATGGGCTAAAACTAATGTAAGAAGAAAATTGAATAGCAGCTTCAAGAGTTCATTTTATTTTATTTGGTCTACCTAATTAACCATTATTAATTTAATTGAATAGCATTTTGACTTTTTACTGTTTTATATGGTACATTCAATCTTCATTTGATAAGATGCGACTAATTGAACATTTTTCATATGTGCTAAGAGAGATGAGGTCACCATACAACATTAATTTTTCTTTTTTGAAAGCCTTAAAAATTAATAGTTATGACTTTTTTCTTTTTTTTTTTTTTTGATAGGTTAATAGTTATGATTTACTATCCTATGACCAAGGAAGTTGCAATAGCCACCTTCTACTCTCCTACGTACTCCAAGTAATCCTTGAATCCTAACTCTTCTATTACTAGATAAAAATCTCATATAAAAAAAAATGGAGAGAAACCCAATGTGTGTGTCACTCTCATTGATCTTATTAATGAGCATGACTTTTGTTTAATGCCTTCCCTCCGTGGTTAATGGATGATAGATTTTGACTTTAACATAATTTATATTTATTTTTTAGTCAAAACTCTTTTTAATATTTTTACTTTGGTATAGAAGTATTAGTCTAAAGCCAATTATTTGTAATCTTTTTTTTTTTTTTAATATCCTCGTTGTACAATCCTTTATCTTTCAATGATGGTAAACTTTATCATTTTATACATGTACTAAAAAAAAAATGTGTGAGACACTGATAGTTCTTGAAAATGATATAATTTCACAATGAGTAGTGAACTTAGCGAGATCATGAGTTGCCACTTGGCAATCAATTGATAAACATATTCGTGGCATGTTTATGTCATATAGGTCCCACACATTAATTTATTGGTCAAATTTCAACCCTATATGAATGTAATCAAAGTTGAAATCTTGTTGTATTCTCATAATTTTGTATTACTTTGAGAGATTTTGCAACCCTGTATGTACATGGCCCAAAGGGTAGCTTAGTCAAAAAATGGACCATGCATGTCTCAAGAAGCAGAGGCCTTGATTGAGTTCAATTCTTCTGGATTATTTATCCTCTCCAATTCCTAAAGTGTGGCAGTGTGGCTGTGCTAGGTTGAGATGTTGACACCTGGCAGTTGCCGCATCCAACGGTCCGAGCTCATTAGTATGGACGGTAGGATGCGGCAACTGCCAAGTGTCAACATCTCCATCTAACACTGCCGCACTGCCACACTTAAAGGAATTGAAGAGGATAATTTTCGGACTCTTCTCCACCCTTTGGGCCTAAAATTTGATCATTGAGATGTATATGGGGTCATTTTTATCACATGGACTAACTTTTGTAATACTATGTGGCAATAGTGAAGCATTATCATCACTAGGTATAATGACACCTAGAAGGTCCCAGTAAATCAAAAGAATATGTTTGGCAAAGGTACTACCTAAATTGTAATACGAAAAATTAAAAGGCAAGAGAACCTTATTCGGTCATGTAGTGTTTGCACCAGTACGAGAGCCAATAAGAGCACGTGCAAGAGCATTTGACTAAATGAGATTTTTTAGTTCATTGGAGTTCGAACAGTAATTTCACGCGGTCCTATATGCATACAACGACCATAGACACTAAAACAAACCAACCCAATTCAAAACATCAAACAGAGAAATACAATGAAAGAGAAAAAACCAGCAACCTCCCATAACAGAGTTCTCAAGAAGATACAATCAATTGGACTTGTACACCCCAATTTCTGACCAAATAGAGATTTCGACCAGATTTAAAAGAGAAATTAATTTGTGTTTGAAATTTGAATTTAAAGGTCTACTCAAACTTCCTTAGCCATACGGCATGCAGTAAGTCTTTTTTTATGGATTCCAAAAAAGTCTGAGAATATTAATTTGTATATATAGTCAGTTAGTCATCCGTTCTTATCAAATGGTTGAAGTTGTACTATTTATATATAAATCTCAGTAAATTTGAAACATTGGGTAATGAACCCTTCAATCCTAGCTTTATTCAATTTTTCAACAAATGAATCTAGTAGAATATGAAGACTATAGCTAGATTCAAGGTAATACTGCAATTTCCTTTGTCTTGTCTCAAGAACACAAAGTCATAATATCTTTAGACTTTCAAATAGTCAAAAATGTTGTTGAGTGACCTCCTATCCTACCATAGATAACGTTGGAATATCTTCAAATATTTCGTTTTCCAAGACTTTTTACACTTATGTTAAACTAAACACGAATAGAAAAAGGAAAAAAAAAAAGAGCAAGACGACACAGAGATTTAATATGGTTCATACACCAATATGATATGCTATGTTCACAGGCGAAGCTAAAGATGTTTCACTATGCACTGGAAGAAAATTACAATATGAAGATCTCTCAAGAACACCTAAAACGACGTTGCAAGGTCTCACACAGAAACCCTAAATTGAAAAACCCCAAAACTCACTCTCTTTACAATAAGACGGGTAAGGCATCTAAATACTCCTCCATCGGGTCAGTCTTGCTACCATCACAATTCTCCAAAAAAGTCTCATTCGGGTCGCCACCAAAATACGTCGAAGCAGGTCAATCTTCAAAATGGGTACATGAATTCAAGACACACGCATAACAGCTTGTTTTCTATCATATAAGTTTTAATATATTTCAAAAAATATGAGCAAATTAGTTGATTACTTAATAGGAAGATATTGTGAATGACATGTATGACAGTATGGCTTAATTCCACTTTGTGGTTGATGAAATCTTGTATCTTGTTAATTATATGTTTGTCACGGGTTTCTAAATAAATTGATTTTCTATCTTAAAAAAAAAACATCAGTAATTTCTTATAAATATAGGTAAATCATTGAAACTGCTATTCAACTTTTCATCAAATAAAAATATAAGAATAAAGGTAAGTCAAAAGAATAGGTTTGGCCAACCTACCATGCAAATTGTAATATTAAAAAAAATCAAAGATCTCCTGATGAAACATTCTAGGTTTGAATTTAAAAGGGTGTCAATACAATGGATAACATAATTGAACTGTGTAGGTGTGTGGTCAAACTAAATAAAATAAAATGAACTCTTGAAACTGCTACTCAATTTTCAACAAATAAAGATAAATAAAAAAAAATACGTTTGGCTAACATGCAAATTGTAATACTCGAAATTTAATAATCTCCATATTAAGGCAGTGTTTGGTATGCAGTCTGGGAATCTAGGTCGATTTCGCATTCTCAAATAATAAAAACAACTATTTTTATCATCCGAGAGTGTGAAATTTACTTGGAATGCATACCAAACACTACTTAGTTTCACTTCATATTCACTGTTCTCTTAAATTTCCCTAATGGCTGTGTAGCTCATTATCCTCTCTCTATTTGTATAGGTGCAGCTCTCTGATTCTGCATCGATCAAGTCTCTCACAACAAAACCACAAAAAAAAAAAAAAAAAATCAAAGCTTCACTCTCCCTCGGTCCCACTAGGCCCTCCTATAGTCTTCATATTCAGCAATGCCATTCTGCTCAACAAATACTTGTCAATAGGGGTGTAAATTTGGCCCTGTAAACCTGAGCCCGTCCCTAGCCCAGACAAGGCCTGAGTTGGGCTTTTCATCCACCTGAGCTAGGATTATCAGGCTCAAGGTCAGGCTGGGCCTGGACTGAAGCCTCGGGGCAGCCCAACCTGACCTAGATTTTAATTTTTTACTTTGTCTTATTCATAAAATTCCTTTAAGTCAAGAATAAAATAGGTTTTTAAAATTACTTGAAAGGGATTTACCATTATATCATTTTCACGAAAGGTCAGTGTCTCACACATATTTTTTAGTACATATATAAAATCAAAATCTATCATTCATCAACTCAAATGTGTTCTGTTAGTCACTTGTTATCAAATGAAGGATGTACCATATAAAACAGTAATGTCAAAACGCTCCATTTGTAATGGTTATATGATCAAATAAAATAAAATGAACCCTCGAAGCTACTATTCAATTTTTAAAAAATAATAATATAAAAATAAGGAGGTGATTTTAGGTAGGATACGATACGTTAAATAGGGGGGATTTGGTCATTTTGACCCGGCCCCTATATCCCTGTCACATGGTCCGTGCTCAACTGTATAAGCAACCTTTTGTTTAAAAATAAAGATAAATCAAAAGAACATAACATACAACTTGTGAAACAATTTAAAATTTTCAATGTTGAAACTTGTTCAAATTAGATTATTCCAAATTTTATATCGAACATATGCTTATGAAGTTCTTCCAACTTATTGATTGTCAGTCATAAGGTATATTAAATTATTTTGAGTCCATTAATATTTTATCAAAATATCGTTCCAGGGGATACGAAAAGACAATTTTTTTTTTTTGGGGGGGGGGGGGTAAGATACCAAAAGACAATTTCAAACCCTATAAAAAAGGCCCTCGCTCCCCAAAAAGTCAAAAAATATTGTTATTGACCTCTAATGGTGGATATACGAGGACTCCGTGAGAGCATCAAGCATGGCCCTTGTGCGTGCGAGGAGCAAATGGGAGCGCAATCAACGGCATTAATAGGGTGTTCATTACCACCTTTGATGGGAGCAATCATTACCCCCCCGATGTCTAGACGTAGGGCACACATTCCTCCACAAAGAACTTTCTTCTTAATATAAAATAGGGAGAAAAAACGTTATTCCATGGAGGCACAACGGTCATTTAGTGTGGTCCGGTGTTTGGGCATTGGGGTAGCGCATCACACGCGACCAAGTACCGTTTTCTTTTCCTAAAAAATAAGGGTTCTTCTTTCTACCAAAAAAAAAAAAGGGTTCTTCCCATCACTCTTCTTTCCTATATGCTTCATTATTTGCCACACTTTAGGAATTGGAGAGGATAATAATCCAAAAGAATCGAACTCAATCAAGCCCCCCCCTCCTTCTGCCCCACCCCCCTTTTTTTTAACCACCCCCCCCCCCCACCCCAAAAAAAAAAAAAAAAAAAAAAAAAAAAAAAAAAAAAAAAAAAAAAAAAAAAAAAAAAAGATTTCAACTTTGATTACATTCATATAGGGCTGAAATTTGACCAATAAATTAATGTGTGGGGACCTATATGACATAAACATGCCACTAATATGTTTATCAATTCTCGCTAAGTTCACTACTCATTGTCAAATTATATCATTTTCAAGAACGGTCAGTGTCTCACACATTTTTTTTAGTATATATATAAAATGATAAAGTTTACCATCATTGAAAGATAAAGTATTGTACTAAGAGGATATTAAAAAAAAAAAAAAAAAATTACAAATAATTGGCTTTAGACTATTTTTTTTGTTTTTTTGCTAGAAGCAAGCAAGTATGTATTGATATGAATAAAAAAAATACAGAAATTGAAACAAACCGCTGTTGGGCTTAAGTGTTCAAACAGTCAAAGGAACCCAAAAAGCCAAAAACAACATCAGTGTTGCTGGGATGAAAGGGACTAAGCAGAAACGAAAATACGGCGGCCTGCCCAAGGCATCCCAAATGGTCCAAGAATTTATGAAATTGGGGGAACCATAAATTAATGAGGGAAGGCATTAAATAAAAGTCATCCTTATTAATAAGATTATTGAGATAGGATTCAAAGATTACTTGGAGTAGGAGAGTAGAAGGTGAGTATTGCAACTTCCTTGATCATAGGACAGTAAGTCATAACTATTAATTTTAATTTAAGGCTTTCAAAAAAGAAAAATTAATGTTGTATGGCGACCTCTATCTCTTAGCACATATGAAAAATGTTCAATGAGTAGCATCTTATCAAATGAAGATTGAATGTGTGCGGTGCATGACCCCTGCAGTGGTGCTCCAACACAAGCAAATGAGGGTGAAATAGCAATCAACTTTTTCAGAGACAACCACCTTTATTTTATTTTTTTTATTGGGAGTTGCAGATATGGTTCTCTTTCTTCAATTAATGTACCAGCTGATGACCACATCTAGAACCGAACGTTGGTTCTAGTTCTAGATGTGGAAGTAGATTATATAACAGTGGAACATGATTTATTTCTTTTCTTCTGATCATTGCCCACCTAAATGCAAGGATCAAATGCAACTGGCATCATGGTTTGAGGTATCCGTATCTATCGTATCATCTCTATCGGACGATATGTAACGATTTTACTAGTCGTCAATCCTGATTCTATATCGATATCGTATTAGTATCATATTAGTTTTGTAGTAATTGATACCCGATTGCTATTTCACCCTCATTTCACACCCCTGTGTCTGGATGTAGGGCACACACTCTCTCCCCCCCCCCCCCCACAAAGAACTTTTTTCCAAATATAAAATAGGGAGAAAGAACGTTACTTGGATGTGTGCGGTACGCGGCCCCTGCACCAGTCACAGGACTGTGCAAAATGACCGTCACGCTAAGGGTGCGATGGTCATTTAGCATAACCCGGTGTCTAGGTGCAGGGGGCAGCACACTGCACGCGAGTTCCCTATAAAATAAGGGTTTTCTTTCCCATCACGTACTATGGTTAGTGAAGTATAATGCCTCACTATTTGCCACGCGGCAGTACGTGGGTTAGTTCATTTGATAGAGGACCAAGCAAGCATCAAATTGGTACCATTTCAACTTAAAATGAGCTGAGGAAGTAGCTAAAATTACAAAAGATTCCATTTTATATTTTATATTCATCTCCATTAATTTGATAACATTTTGGTAATTTTGCTATAACTTTGACCAAAGTGTGAACAACTTTCCTTGCTTACTGTGGACTAAAATTTGATCATTGAGATATATGTGGGGTCTTTTATCACATGGACTAACTTATGTAATACCATGTGGCAATAGTGAAGCATTATCTTCACTAGGCATAGTGAAGCCTAGAAGGTCCCAATAAATCAAAAGAATATGTTTGGCAAACGTACTACATAAATTGTAATATTAAAAATTAAAAGGCAAGAGATCCTTATTTGGTCATGTAGTATTTACACCAATACAAGAGCCAATAAGAACACGTGCAAGAGCATTTGATTGAATGAGATTTTTTAGTTCATTGGAGGTCGAACAGTAATTTCACGCAATCCTATATGCATACAATGACCATAGACACTAAAACCAACCAACCAACCCAATTCAAAACACATCAAACAGAGAAATACAATGAAAAAGAAAAAACCAGCAACCTCCCATAAACGGAGTTCTTAAGAAAATACAATCAATTGGACTTGCACACCCCAATTTCTGACCAAATAGATTCCATATATCTTTAAAAGAGAAATTAATTTGGGTTTGAAATTTGAATTTAAAGGTCTACTCAAACTTCCTTAGTCATACGGCATGCAGTAATTGTATATATATATAGTCAGTCAGTCAGTCAGTCAGTCAGTCATCCCTTCAATCCAATAGCTTTACTCAATTTTTCAA
The DNA here is from genome assembly GCF_018873765.1 of Telopea speciosissima. Taxonomy (NCBI): domain Eukaryota; kingdom Viridiplantae; phylum Streptophyta; class Magnoliopsida; order Proteales; family Proteaceae; genus Telopea; species Telopea speciosissima. The sequence goes on from NW_025317605.1 coordinate 36,339, forward strand.
CAAATGAATAGTACGTACAACGTCATCCTCAATCGACAATCAGAGGCAATCCCTTGGCGTATCACCACACTATTATTCATGACTGCTGGAGGCTTCTCCCTTTCAAGTGCTTCTCTTTAATCACTCACTTGGAGAAGGAAACGCTGTGGCTGACTCACTGGTAGTGTTGGGGCACATCCTCTCAGATTACCATACCAGATCCTGGCTCTCTCAGCCACCCTCTTGTATTTCCCTCCCTTTGTTTTTGGACACTTCTGGAATATTGTTCCACCATTAATAAATTCTCTGTACCTAAAAAAAATCTATTAGAATGAAGACTATAGCTAGATTCAAGGTAATACTACTTGGAGGATGAAGATAGAAGCTGGCTGCTGCAATTTCCTTTGACTTGTCTCAAGAACACTAAGTCATAATATTTTTAGACTTTCAAATAGTCAAAAATGTTATTTATTGACCTCCTCTCCTAATGTAGATAACGTCGTTGGAATATCTTCAAATATTTTGTTTTCTGAGACTTTTTACACTTAACTTACTCAAGTTAAAACAAATACGAACAAAAGAAGAAGAAGAAGAAAAAAAAAAAAAAAGAGCAAGACGACATAGAGATTTAACATGGTTCATACACCAATATGATGTGTTATGTCCACAGGCAAAACTGAAGATGTTTTACTATGCAATATAAGAAAGTTACAATATAGAGATCTCTCAAGAACACCTAAAATGACGCTGCAAGCTCTCACCCCTGAAATCCTAAATCGAAAAACCCAAAACTAACTCAGTCTCTTTACAACAAGACGGGTAAGGCATCTAAATACTCCTCCATCGATCGGGTCGATCTTGCTACCTTCACAAATCTCAGAAAAAGTCTCATTCGGATCACCACCAAAATATATCGAAGCAGGTCAATCTTCAAAACGGGTACATGAATTCAAGACACAAGCATAACAACTTATTTTCTATCATATAAGTTTTAATACATTTCAAAAAATATGAGCAAATTAGTTGATTACTTAATAGGAAGATATTGTGAATGACATGTATGACAGTATGGCTTAATTCCACTTTATGGTTGATGAAGTCTTGTATCTTGTTAATTATATGTTTGTCACGGGTTTCTAAATAAATTGATTTTCTATCTTAAAAAAAACATCAGTAATTTCTTATAAATATAGGTAAATCATTGAAACTGCTATTCAATTTTTCATCAAATAAAAATATAAGAATAAAGATAAGTCAAAAGAATAGGTTTGGCCAACCTACCATGCAAATCGTAATATTAAAAAAAATCAAAGATCTCCTGATGAAACATTCTAGGTTTGAATTTAAAAGGGTGTTAATACAATGGATAACATAATTAAACTGCATAGGTGTGTGGTCAAACTTAATGAAATAAAATGAACTCTTGAAACTGCTACTCAAGTTTTCAACAAATAAAGATAAATAAATAAAAATACGTTTGGCTAACATACAAATTGTAATACTCAAAATTTAATAATCTCTATAGTATGGCAGTTTTTGGTATGCAGTCTTGGAATCTAGGTCGATTTCGCATTCTCAAATAATAAAAACAATTATTTTTATCATCCGAGAATGTGAAATTGACTTGGAATGCATACCAAACACTGCCTAAATTATTTTGGATCGTAGTGACATTGTGCCACAATTTCTTTGTTTCACTTCATATTCCACTGTTCTCTTAAACTTCCCTAATGGCTGTGTAGCTCATTATCCTCTCTCTATTTGTATAGGTGCAGCTCTCTGATTCTGCATCGATCAAGTCTCTCACAGCAAAGCCAAAAAAAAAAAAAAAAAAAATCAAAGCTTCACTCTCCCTCGGTCCCACTTGGCCCTCCTATAGTGTTCATATTCAGCAATGCGATTCTGCCCAACAAATACTTGTCAATAGGGGTGTAAATTTGGCCCTGTAAACCTGAGCCCATCCCTAGCCCAGACAAGGCCTGAGTTGGGCTTTTCATCCACCTGAGCTAGGATTATCAGGCTCAAGGTCAGGCTGGGCCTAGACTGAAGCCTCGGGCTGAGCCCGGCCCAGCCCAACCTGACGTAGATTTTAATTTTGACTTTGTCTTATTCATAAAATTCCTGTAAGTCAACGGTAAAATATGTTTTTAAAATGTCTTGAAAGGGATTTATCATTCTATCATTTTCAAGAACGATCAGTGTCTCACACATATTTTTTGGTACATATATAAAATCAAAATCTATCGTTCATCAACTCAAATGTGTTATGTTAGTCACTTGTTATCAAATGAAGGATGTACCATATAAAACAGTAATGTCAAAATGCTCCACATGTATTGGTTAGATGATCAAATAAAATAAAATGAACCCTTGAAGCTAGCTACTATTCAATTTTTTAAAAATAATAATATAAAAATAAGGAAGTGATTTTAGGTAGGATACGATACGTTAAATAGGGGGATTTGGTCATTTTGACCCGGGCCCTATATCCCTGTCACATGGTCCGCGCTCAACTGTATTTGCAACCTTTTGTTTAAAAATAAAGATAAATCAAAAGAACATAACATACAACTTGTGAAACAATTTAAAAATTTCTATCTTGAAACTTGTTCAAATTAGATTCTTCCGATTTTTATATCGAAGATATGCTTATGAAGTTCTTCCAACTTATTAATTGTCAGTCATAAGGTATATTACATTATTTTGGGTCTATTAATATTTTATCAAAATATCGTTACAATGGATACCAAAAGACTATATATATATATATATATATATATATTTTTTGGGTAAGATACCAAAAGACAATTTCAAACCCTATAAAAAAAGCCCTCGCTCCCAAAAAAGTCAAAAAATATTGTTATTGACCTCTAATGGTGGATATATGAGAACTCCGTGGGAGCATCAAGCATGGCCCTTGTGCGTGCGAGGGGCCAATGGAAGCGCAATCAACGGCATTAATAGGGTGTTCATTACCTCCTTTGATGGGAGCAATCATTACCCCTCGATGTCTAGACGTAGGGCACACATTCCTCGACAAAGAACTTTCTTCTTAATATAAAATAGGGAGAAAAAATGTTATTCCATGGAGGCACAACAGTCATTTAGTGTGGTCCGGTGTTTGGGCATAGTGGTAGCGCATCATACGCGACCAAGTACCGTTTTCTTTTCTTATAAAATAAGGGTTCTTCTTTCTACCAAAAAAAAAGGGGTTCTTCCCATCACTCTAGCTAGTGAAGTATAATGCTTCATTATTTACCACATAGTAGTACGTGGGTTAGTTCATTTGATAGAGAACCAAGCAATCATCTCATTGGTACAATTTCGAACTAAAATGAGTAGAGGAAGTGGTTAAAACTATAAAAGATTCCATTTTATATTTTACATTCATCTCCATTTTATAACATTATGGTAATTTTACTAAAACTTTGAATCAAAGTATGAGCAACTTTCCTTGCTTACTTTGGGTTAAAATATGACCTCTAAGATGTATGTGGGCTCCTTTATCACAAAGACTAACTTATATAATACTATGTGACAAATAGTGAAGCGTTATCTTCACAAGTCATAATATTTTTGGACTTCTAACGAGTCAAAAATGTTGTTTAGTGACCTCTCCTCCTCTGTTCCGAGATTTTTTACACTTAGCTACTTATTTTCTAAAGCAAATTACATGCACCCCCTGGTGTGTGAAACAAAAACAGAACACTCCCCATAGTTTCACCATTTACATGGACTTCCCTTAGATGATTTGCCATTAAGTTGAAACTGTTAAATTTAGTTAAACATTGTAAAATGACTATATTTCCCTTCAATATTTGACATTGACCATTTTACCCTTATGAGACATAACCCATCTTCCTCTATCTATCTCTTTCTTCTTTGGCGATTCTCACTAACACCGTCAACCATCAGGGGGTTATACATAAATGATGAAACTACAGAAAGTGTTCTGTTATTATTCCAAACACCAGGGGGTACTTGTAATTTGCCCTATTTTCTATCATGTAACTTTCAATATATTTTTAAGAATGGCTTAATTCCTCTTTGTGATTGATGAATCTTGTCTTACATGTTTGTCGCGGGTTTTATTGAAACTACAATTCAATTTTTCATCAACTAAGAGTATAAGACTAAAGAGAAGTCAAAAGAATAAGTTTGGCCAACCTAACATGCAAATTGTAATACTAAAAAAATTTGAAAGATCTCCTAATGAAATATTTTGGGTTTAAATTTAAAAGGATGTTAATACAATGGATAACATAATTAAATTGCTACGTGTATGATCAAACTAAATAAAATAAAAATGAACTCTTGAAACTGTTACTCAATTTTTCAACAAATAAATATATAAAAATAAAGATAAATCTACGTTTGGCTAAAATGCAAATTGTAATATTCATACAGCGTTTGGTATGCATTCTAAGTTGATTTTGCGTTCTCGGATGATAAAAATAGTTGTTTTATCGTTCGAAAATGCGAAATCAGCCTAGAATGTATACCAAACACAGCCTCAAAATTTAATAATCTTCATATTAAGGCAGTGTTTGATATACATTCTTGGAATGCATTCTAGGTCGATTTCGCATTCTCGGATAATAAAACCAACTATTTTTATCATCCAAGAATATGAAATTGACTTGGAATGCATACCAAACACTGCCTAAATTATTTTGAATCGTAGTGACATTATGCCACAATTTCTTAGTTTCACTTTATATTCATTGCCACCACCACTCCCATTACCGTTTGAAACCACCTCATTGCCTTACTTTCACTGTTCTTAAACTTCCCTAATGGCTGTGTGGCTCATTATCCTTTCTCTATTTATATAGGTGCAGCTCTTAGATTCTGCATCGATCAAGTCTCCCAGAACAAAACCTAAGAAAAAAAAAAATCAAAGCTTCACCCTCCCCACCAGGCCCTCCTATAGTGCTCATATTCAGCAATGCCGATTTGCTCAACAAATACTTGTCAATAAGGCTGTAAGTTTGGCCCTGTAAACCTGAGCCCATCCCGAACCTGGTCGATCAATCAAAGCCAGTCTGACCCTAGCAAAAATCAGTGCCAACCCGGCCTGGCCTAGCATGGCCAAATCTGGGCCAGCCTGGGGTAAACCGATAGGGTTGAGTCCAGATTGAGATACCTTAGCTTGACCTCAAGGCTGGGTTGGGCTTGGGTTGAACGAAGAGGTCTCAGGGTTGGGTTGGGATTTTTAAAAATCTGGTCCAACCCAGCCCTGTTTCACCCCTACAGTTTTCAGGTGTCGGGTCATTCCTCCATTATCTCCGCCACAAGTATGTCCCCATTATTACCCTCCACGTTTATTCATAAATACAAAGATCAAACTTCATTGCCATTTGTATTCCATTAACTTCATATCACTGCCACTACCACTGCGATTACCTTGCGAAAGCACTTCATTTCCTTCCTTTCATTTTTCTTGAACTACCGTAATGGCTGTGTGGCTCACTATCCTCTCAGCTCTCTCTCTCTCTCTCTCTCTCTCTCTCTCTATTTCCAAGGAGCAGCCAAAAAATCAAAGCTTCCCACTCCCACGGTCCACTAGGCCCTCCTATGGTGCTCATATTCAGCACTGCGATGTTGACAAATGCTTGTCTGGATGGGTGTTAGTTTGGCCCCGTGAATCAGATACCGTCTCAAGCCCGGACAAGGCCTGGGTTGGGCTTTTCAGCCTGCAGAGCAATCTTGGGTTGGGATTTTCAGGCCCAAGGCCGGGTCAGGCCAAGTCTAGGATGAAGTCTCAGGCTAAGCTTGGCCGACTCAGCCCAGCCCTGATTTTATATAACTACATATTAATTAGGGAAAAAGAATGTTAACTGGTGAGGCCATGTTTGTTTAGAGGGGACTGAAGAAGGATGGGAGAATTGGGATGGGAAAATAATGATTTGGCATTTTAAAAATCCTACCGCAACCATTTTTGGTTATCCTAGGGCTGGGGGTATTTTTATGTGCTCCATTTCTCCACGTTCCTCTAATAGAAGGGGGTGGACCCTACCCCGGCAGTGTGTTTGGGCAGGGGTAGGGTGATCAGTTCAACCCGCTCTATTAGAGGAACTTGGGGAAACGGACCTGCCTAGGAAATGGAGCAGATAAAGGTCCAGGGTTGGGGTAAGGGTGTCAAAATCAAACTGAAATCGTTTACTGAAACTAAACTAAACCGTTTAAACCAAAAAAGTAAAGCCATTTAATAAATAATTTGATTATGGTTTCAAAATTGAGACCGTTTAGTTAAACGGTTTGTACCGAACCGAACCATTTAACTGAATAAACCGTTTAACACTCTTAATTGTACATAAATAAGTCAAAAGTAAATGGAAATCGTTTACAAAATCGAACCGAACCGTTTAAAAATGAAACCGTGAAACCGTCTAATAAATGGTTCGTTTATGGTTTTAAAACTGAGGCCGTTTAATTAAACGGTTTGAACTGAACTAAACCGTTTAACCGAAACCGGACCGTTTAACACCCTTAGGTTGGGGTGGTGAACTTACAAAAGCTCAGGGAACATCATTAAATGCTTTAGTTGTTAATGTGACATTTCAAAATCCCACCTATAGCGTATCCAGACTTTGGTTACTATTCATGGGAAAAGTAACTTTACCTCAACATTTCTACTGCAACGAAACCCCACCAGCATGTGGGTCCCATGTTCTCAACAATCCCACCCCACTTTCCCCTCTAAACAAACGGGTAGAAATCTTAGTCTTCTGCTTAATTAGTCTCAATCTTTGCCATCATCGGAATCACAGAAGTGCTCAAGACTGCCATTGACTATCTTGGATCGAAGGGCTATAATCTCTTTAAGTTGCAGGAGAGCTCTGTTCATTTGCACACAGAACGAGCCTGAAGAAAATCTATTAACAAAACTACAACTCTAGAGAAGCAGATTGGATCATCCTTCTAACATCGTCTGATCTGAATCTATACCATCTCTTTCTCTCTCCAACAAGCAATTAAAGATATAATTCTTTAGTTTGGATGGCCAGGATTGACCAAGAGAATTGGGGTAGAGCCTGCAACTTCAGCTTCGGCCAACTCCACGATTACTACTTGAACACATCAACAATAATCTTAATGGTCCCAACAGCTTCGCCAAGGGATAGGTCCATAACACAATCAAATGAGATCAGAATTTTTAATATAAGCACAGGAGGTGATTGTGAAATATTTCTCGTGATGTTGAAATGTGTCCAACATATTCAATTCTATATTAATCATACGCATCCATGGCAAGAATTAAATTGAAGAGATGTGCACCCTACCTCCATTCTGTCCCATATACATGGATGGCATTGCTCTGCCATTGTAATCTCTAATCAATGCCACTTCAAGCTTTTCTAGTAATATCTTATTCTGCCACATTATGTTCGTCAATGGCAAAAGAAAGGTTATCTTGTTTCTTAGTTTCTCCTCAATCACACTAATGGGATGAAGGTTAGTGTTCAAAATTCAAATATCGAAGCAAGAACCCTATCTCTTATTTTATCTTTTATTGATAACCGCTATCCATTATAGCAGCTATCAATGTCAAATAGGAGATTGACTAACCACCGTGTAACATCACTAGATTCTATGCTGATGTGGTGATTTGGGCCACATCACTCCAACATTCTAAACACCAAGAGTTTATGACTTGAGGGAAGTTTCAGAAAATTGGGATGAAGTAAACACCTGGAATTTTGTGTTGCATAAGTGAATCCCAATTTCACCCCGGAGAAATCCAACTCTGTCACTGTTGGAAAAAATCAAATAGAGAAGGAACTTGTATTCTGCTTTGAACGTGTACTCGTTATCTCAAAGGAGATATTTGCTCCAACACGACAAAAATCACCTTCAGGACTCAACAAAGCAATAAAAATGAAACATAGAATATCTTTGAGAGACACTAATCGCAAGAGAGAGAGAGAGAGATAATTCGTTTGAATACTGCATTTCTATTTTATAGAAGTGAAAACACCTCTTCTGAATAGACATATCTGTCCACTTTGTATTTAAACCATTAGATCGATTGTCACACGATCTAACGGTCCAGATTAAACAGAGATGAAGCTATTCACAAACAGTCATATCATATCATATCAAATGTGACCGTAGGATCTTCTAATCCGATGGATTTGATTACGTCAAAAATCAACGTACCATATCATATCAAACTAACGCCTCCACTGCCCACGCCACGCGTGCGTGCTCGGATGGCTATGTCATCCTCGCATATACACTTTAGAATGTCTCCCTTTTTCGGTTTAATTTAAGAAATAAAGAAAGTAATATAATAAATACCATTTGTAACTCTTGTAATTTTCTATTGTGGGACTAAAATATTTTACCAAAATAATATAATATTTATTTAATCTCTCATCTTGTTATAATCTATCTATCAGTCATTCTTTCAGACTTGTGTCTCTTATTAGTGAAATTGCGGCAAATGTATCAATGGCAGCCATATAATAGAGAGGTGAACAAAAAATCAGAGCAGGTGTTTTTGGAGTTGCTGAAAGCAAGAGAGGTGAGGGAGTGGAGCTTGGCAATGCGGGCAGTAGTCAGGATCGCATTGAGAGAGTGATTCTTTGTCAACCAACCGAGTGCCGTACAACCGCGTGGCCTAGCATCCAACAACTGTGTCCACCATCCTTGCGTCGGTGGCTCTGCCACCTCTGCCACAGAAACTGGTTTTGCCGGAAAGTTTCGTGGTGAGTTTTGAGATTTTGAGAAAAGAAAAGTTGTGGGAGAATTGTAACCGGATGGTCTTCGGAGCTAAGACGTTACCGAATGCTTTTGTTGCAACATAGGGATTTAGCTTGAAATGTAATTGCAGATTGTGGCAGAATCACCATTGTTCCTGACTAGAAAACTAAGCAGAGATGTTGTTAAGGCAACGATGACAGCAGCGAAGAAGTGGATCTGGATCTCTTAGTGGGAGAAGGGTGTGAATGGTAGGGATGTCAACCGGTCAGGCTTAACCAGGCTTAACTAAGCTTGAAGTCTGCAACATGACTGCCCGTTTAAATAAACGGGGCGAGCTTGGACGCACTCGGTCGGGCTTAGGCTATAATTGGGTACTAAAATAAGATCTTAACTGAGTTATGGGCTTGTTTAAATCTAACCAGGCTTTAAACGGGTTTTAAACAAAATAACCCTACTTAAAAAAAAAGAAAAAAAAAAGGGAAAAATCAGAAATGGGATTTAAAATTTTTTATTTCTTCCATATTTTTTTCCCTTTCTTTCTACCCATTAGCCCCATGAAGACCATGCAAACGCCACCACCAATGTAAGCAACAAATAGCCAAGTGAATGACAACAAAAAACATATCGGCGGCGGGGCCATTGGGATTGAGAACTGAAATTTTAATGAGCTCTTCTTTGGGTACTGCATTGCTACTATGGTTCGATCTCTAGATAAGAAATCCTTTCACTGGTTTTTCAAGGTGTTCATTATAATGTGCCACTTCATTTGGAACATGCAAAATAAGGCGGTAATAGGACGAAAAAAACCTAATTCAAATTGGATTATTGAACAAACAAACCGTTGGTTGGAGCTTCTAAAAATTCCCCCCCCCCTCCCCAAACCCCAACCCCAACCCCAACCCCAACCCCCGATGTAAAGACTGATAGTCTAGATCTTTTGGCATTGCAATCTCTTTCCATTCTTTACCCTTGATGTAAAGACTGATAGTTTAGATCTTTTGGCATTGCAATCTCTTTCCATTCTTTACATTAGTTACCTTGTCTTAATCTGTGCAGGATACCAGAATCCTGAGATAAATTATGCAGGTTGGTCGTGCATTATCTTACTCAACAGGAGTCTCAACTTTTGTGTAGCCGGTTTTACTACATATAATTGTGAATATGCATATGAAGTATTTAGTATTAAGAATGGGCTTGAGATAGCGAGGAACCGGGGATTGCAGATTAAAGAAGTTTGGTGTGCTTCTCAAGAGATTGTTGACTTCCTCCCATATCCATCAACCAAGTCTTGGCCATGGTCTTTACTTAAGGAGTTGTTATGTATAAATAGTTTAAGCCAAAATATCAATTATAGGACCTCTCCACACCCATTTTGTCAATTATTAGCTGGTAATCTGGCCAAATCCGCTAGTATTTCCAAATCAATATATATGTTTTCTCGGTAGTTTCTCTAATATATATTTCTATTTTTATCAAAAAAAACAATTGACAACAAAAAAATGAAATATATCAATGATATGTTTCAAACGAATCCGTTTCAATAAATGTCAATCAACTTTCATAAACATCAACAACTGAAACTTTGGCGTTCAGACATTTGGTTGGGTCTCGAATTGATCGATTCAGTTAGGCATCCGATGGGGATCCCACACCAGGACCGCTCAATTCTTAAATTGGGCCGGGCCTAGAATTGACACTCCTACTGAATCGTTGGAGGGGAGAGATAATGTTGAGTGTGTAACTTTATGGGGATAAAATTGTCCAACTGGTATGGATACGATATAGCTTGACACTGTTTTGGTTATTTTTGAAATATCCATCTTTATCTTAGTTAAATTTGTTAAAATAAAAAGTAGGTGGATAATTTAGTAGAGTGAACCTATTGCTGTCTAATCTTGTAATTTTCCCTAATAAAAACAACGTTGATGGTCCCATCTGAAACTTCCAATGGTTTAGATAGGCGAAAGAATATGTAACAGTGAAGCACTGTAGCAGAAACCCAGGATGGTCGGACCCGCCAACCGTTCCAATGCTTGCCCTTCCAATGGTTTAGATAGGCGAAAGAATATGTAACAGTGAAGCACTGTAGCAGAAACCCAGGATGGTCGGACCCACCAACCATACCAATGCTTGCCCCTCTAATGGTTTAGATAGGCGAAAGAATATGTAACAGTGAAGCACTGTAGCAGAAACCCAGGATGGTCGGACCCACCAGCCGTTCCAATGCTTGCCCCTCTAATGGTTTAGATAGGCGAAAGAATATGTAACAGTGAAGCACTGTAGCAGAAACCCAGGATGGTCGGACCCACCAGCCGTTCCAATGCTTGCCTGGGTATGCAGTTGTACAAATGACCTCCTGAAAATACCCATTTGTTTAAATGTCCCCCTACAATTTTTCTAATTGTAAATTCCCCTTTACTTTCAAAATAGTGTAACATTTTGATCCAATCCGTTAGTCTGGGACGTTACAGGTTAGTTTTAGAAAATCTAATGATCAAAATACCCTTATGATAAAAGTCAATCAAAATTAAAATATAAAGTAACCAAATTGCTCTCATCTTCTCCAAATCATTTGAAAAAGGTACACCCTAAAATCAATAAATCTATATTGGCTCTTGCAGGGGGGAGAGAAAAGAATCAAGAAAAGAAAATCTACTTCCAAAACAAAATTCAAGTCTCTGATCTTGATGACTCGTCATTGGAACCCTTCATGGGTTGATCAATTTTTGACTGCTGTGAAAAACAGAAACTGTATGGTTTGACAAATTTACTAGACTCATCAATGCATGCAACTCAATTAGAAGCCACAGAGTGGAGGCAAGGAGGCCTCGAAGGAATTTTTCGTCCGTTAGTGTTGAGAAACAACTATAAATTGACTACACGCGGCTGTGTCTCTCACTATCGATCGACACCTCTCTAAGCATTAACCCTCAAGCTTTGCTCTCTTTCTCTCTATCTCTCTCTCGACCTTGTGTGTGGTTTGACCATTCAGTTGGGTTTCTAAACCCCAGAAGCTGCAGAGCAGAAAGCAAGAAAACAGAACTTTCGTTCTCCTTTCTGTTGCTTCTTCCTCTTGTTCGTCGTTCATTACCACCTCTAGATTTCTAGTTTCCTCCCTGTTCTGTTTGACTGATAACATAACCAGAAACACAGGTACAGCTCAAGATCTTTAGTGGGTTCTTTTTGTGATTCATCTGGGTTTCTAACGAGTAGTAGAGAATCTACCGCTGACTCTGTTTCTTTTGGTTTTACTAAGCATTTCAGTGACAATGAAAAGATGACGAAGCAGAATGTGGTCATTTCCGATGCAAACTCTGCAATTAACATGGCGATTATGTTGCCTGTGTCCAACTCGTCTATATCCCCTAAACCATTTGGGGATTGATTCATTGATTTTAGGGTTCATCTTCCTCAAATGGTTTAGGATTTGATTTTTAGTTTCAAACCTTAAATGATTTGGGGAAGATGTTTGTAATTTGATCATTTTATTTTTTAATTTTAATTGATTTTTATCATAAGGATATTTTGATCATTCGATTCCTTGAAACTAACCTCCAAAGTACCATACTAATAGATTGGATTAAAGTGCTACATTCTTTTAAAAGTAAGGGGAAATTTAAAATTAGAAAAATTGTAAAGAGGCATTTAGATAAATGGGCATTTTTAGGGGGCATTTGACATACCCCCAAAAAAACAAAGCAAATTCCCAAATTAGATATCATACAAGAGGGGAAAGATGTTACTTCAAAAGGAGGAGAAAGATACACACAATGGGTGTTAGTTTACGATAAATAGATCATTCTTTAGATCAACGTGAGGGCCAATGAGGTAGACACAATGGGTGTTGGTTTATGCTACATCAAGAGTGTGTTCCACCTTTCTCACAAAACAAAAAAAGTGTGTTCAAGACGGACATTGTGGTCTGGTTGTGTAATGTTTGCGTCAGCACGAGGGCAATGAAAAAAATGAAAAAATTATCTCTTGCAATTCTCAACCCGGTCCGTCCGGTCCATTTCCCCAAGTCCCTCTAATAAGGGCGGGGTGGACTCTACTCGGGCAATGCTCGTGCAAGGGGTAGGGTGATCATTTCTAATCTCTATGACAGAAATTACAGAAAATGGACATACAGAGAATTATAGGGGATAAAGATCCAATGAAAATACAGGCAAGGGCAGAATAATTATCACTTCCAATTTACGGGTACCTCTAATTCCTCTAATAGGAGGGAGTAGACCCCACCTTGGGCAGGGGTAGGGTAATCATTTTAACCTCAATGTGAGGAATTGGAGGGGCAGCGAATAAGAGGAAATAATGATTCGACAAGGGCATCAATAAATTTGATTTTTATTTCTTCAGGTACAGTGGTATCGGATCTTTATTCCTTATAATTCTCTGCCTGATACTGTTCGTGCGATTCCCTAACAAAGGGGACACAATGATCATTTTATCCGTGACCAAACACTCTGCCCGGATAGGGTCCACCCCTTCTTATTAGAGGGACTAGGGTACCTGTATCCATCAGGGAATCGCAGGAGATATTTTTCCCAGTAGCACCTTCACACGCTCCTATGTCTGAGCGTAGAGCCACGCGACCAGGTGCTTTGGTAATCTGTCAACTGTCAAGTGGTAATCGGTCAAGGGTCAAGTGTGAAGGACTCAACAACTGTCCCAGTACTTTTTGAGAGTAGTAGATAGCTTTATTCTTCCCCGGGAACTCTGGTTATTTTTTCTGTGCCGGCGAACGGGTTGTTTTTCCGGGCCGGCCAAGATGCTCGTCCGTGGACGTTTACTCCTTACACTCTTCCTTCTCCACCTCGTGGTTTTCTCTGAATCCCACCGTTTGGACCAACTCCGCCGGAAGAAGAAAATTAAAGGTCCCATCAAAACCCTAGTGGTTCTAGTCATGGAAAACCGCTCCTTCGATCACATATTAGGTTGGCTGAAAT